>NW_007729311.1:93953-96399 GCF_000696425.1 Galeopterus variegatus
TGTCCTGTTGTACAGCATGGTGGTTTTGAGTGCTGAATTTCTAAATAAATAAACCTTGGTTTGAGTTATGTTTTCTCATCTGACAAATGGGCCTTGTGATGGTTAATTTTATGTGTCGACTTGGTTGGGCCACACTGCCCAAATATTTGTTCAAGCATTCTTTTGGATGTTTCTGTAAGGGTATATTTGGATGAGATTTACATCTAAGTTGGTGGACTTTTAGTAAAGAAGATTGCCCTTCATAATATGGGTAGGACTCATTCAATCACTTGAAGGCCTGAATAGAATAAAGAGTGACCTTCCCAGCACATCCTGCAGATTTTGGACTTGCCTGTCTCCATAATCACATGAGTCAATTCCTTAAAATAAATCTCTCTCTCTATACACACATGCTATTGGTTCTGTTTCTCTGAAGAACCCTGAGCAATACGGCATAATAATAGTACCCTCCTCAATGCTCTGAAAAACACTTTGCATAATGTTTGGCACATAGAAAGGTTCGATAAATTCTGGCTATTAATAGTATTTGATAAAGTATATGACTGATTCATATAAAATGGAGGATAAAATAGATCTTATAGAAAAGTGGGAATAAAATCAGCCTATCTA
Source organism: Galeopterus variegatus (assembly GCF_000696425.1). Classification (NCBI taxonomy): domain Eukaryota; kingdom Metazoa; phylum Chordata; class Mammalia; order Dermoptera; family Cynocephalidae; genus Galeopterus; species Galeopterus variegatus. Next base: position 94,563 of record NW_007729311.1, read on the forward strand.
AAACAGATTGTCTTTGATAAAACTTAGTCTTTCCAAATTTTCATATTTTTCTGGATGACACATCATTGCTCACCTTGTTTTGGCAGCCTGTGATTGATTCAATTTGAATAAATAGGTGCAATGCCTTATTTTAGCAATGTGTCAGCAAAGTAATTAAAAGATGTAAGTTCTCTTTTTTCATAAAAGATGATCTTAAATTTTAAAGGTCTTGAGTTTAAAATAATTGAAAACTTTCTTAAGGCAACTTCTCTTTTTTTTTTTTTTTGAAAAGGGATGATCTTAAATTTTAAAGGTCTTGAGTTTAAAATAATTGAAAACTTTCTTAAGGCAACTTTTCTTTTTTTTTTTTTGAAAAGAAGGCAACTTCTCTTTTTTTTTTTTTTTGAAAAGGGAGCACTTTTACTTTTTCATGTTTAGTTTCAGAATTGTTCTTGATCACTGATGATCTGCATGTGTGTGAACATGTGTTCTGACTACATTTAATGAATTTGACCAAAAGTTGCAACTTCTTTAGGTACAGTTTCCCCCCAATATTATTAGCTTCTATTCTGGATTTAGCTTTGAAAGACTCCTTATACTGTGTCCAACATTTTGCATCTGGTCCTATATACCCTCTGAAATCCAAACAAGGTGGTTGGCTTCTGTCCTGCTAAACAGGAGACTGGAGACTTGAATGCTCCATGGCACCATGGGAATCAAACCTCTTTTTTGTCCAGTTCCACTTGTTACCTGGACCAATGTCATATTTTCAGGCTTATGGTTAACCTAGAAGGATATTTAGAGGCTGGGAGATGGAGAGGAAATTTTCCCTGCACTCCCAACCCATTTTTTTGATCAGATTTATTTCCTTCCTCTCATTATCTAGAGATTGAACCAAGTTCCTACCTTTTCCATGCTTTTTAGCTCTGTAATTTGGATTTGATTGATACTTGGAGTGGTATTTTTCTACTTTTTTCCTTATTTGACTGGGGACCAGAAGTCATAAAGGCATTTATTTAAAAGTAATCTCAACTATTTAAAATTTAACTCCTTAGCACACCAAGATATTATTATTCTCAGGTGATATATTCCAACACACATTGATCTCTCCATTGAAATTCAGAAAAACATATCTTGGTATTATATGGAAATGTGTCTTCATATTATTTATTTAACAGAGTTTTAAACTATTTTGAATGGAAGAACCATGATTAATGCTTAGATCCTAATACAGCAAGAAGATGACAAAATATGACATGCTAAATAAATACAGTATTGTTGGAGTCAAGTGGAGTTTTTTAAAAAATTGACTTATCTTAGTGGAACTTTTATGAGCAGAAATTTTATCAAAGAAATTTAAAAGGAGTTTTAAATAGAGATAGAATCTGACTGGATTATGACCATATATTACTACAAAATATCTCAAACAGGTTTTCTATACTCACCCGTATGGAGAATCAAGTGACCACTACATCCTAAGAAAGATGAATCATGTTAAATAAAGGACCACTTGCTGTGTTGACCACCCTGATGGGTTTGGATATGGGAAGAAGGGACTGAGGCTGGCTTAGGAGTGGACTGGAGAGGACTGAATTACTCTGTAGAAAGTGAGAAGCAATACATATTCCCAAAGCAATCTCCAGAAAAAAGGGATTAGGTCGGGATTTAAGATGCAAAAAGGAATAATAAGACGGTATAAGACCGAAGTACTCCATGGAGTAAATCACCATTGAAAAATATCTGCTGCTGTAGGGTGGTGAATTAAAGATATTTTGAACAGAAGTAACTACTATTCAATTCAAAGTTGCATGATTGCTATAATATACACATCTCTTTAATTTCGTCAAACAAAAAAAAA
>NW_007729311.1:97743-101397 GCF_000696425.1 Galeopterus variegatus
GAAGTATCAGGTAAGATCCGCTGGAAGTCATTGTCATGTACCAATAGGTGTATTACTACCTTAGAGTATCCCTTACATTATCTGCAGATTGATAAAATCCACAGGTCAAGTTTTAAGGGCTGTAGTTTTAGCTTCTCTAGAAAATAAAGCATATGTTTATAATTTCTGTTAAATATGGTTTCTGATGTTTAAATTTTCTCAATATGTGAGAATGCTTCTATCAAGAATATCAAGGGAAGGAGAATTTACATTCTCAATAAAATTGCTCTTTGATATTAATAATAGGTTTATACTGCATAGATAATTGTTTGGAAAAACCAATCTACTAGTAAATGTGTAAAACAAACTTTTCCTACTCCTTCTTATGTATAGTTTTTTTTTTTTCTTGGTGCCTGGCTGGTAAGGGGATCCAAACCCTTGACCTTGGGGTTATCAGCACTATGCTCTCTGAAGTGAGCTAACCAGCCAGCCCTCTCCATACTCCTTCTTATAAGAGTATTATGTAGTTCATTTNGTGAGCTAACCAGCCAGCCCTCTCCATACTCCTTCTTATAAGAGTATTATGTAGTTCATTTAATAACAATCAGAATCAGATTCTCAGACATACTATGGCTTGTATTCTGGAGTCATATATCCAGCATATTAGATATCTTATTTTATATGCAATACAGTTATTTTTTTTTTAAAAACCTGATTTAATTATAGGAGGAGAAAAACTTGTAGATAGAGCAGGGGTTGGCAAACTATGACCTGTAGGCCAAATCTTGCCCTAGGCCTGTTTTTATTAGGCTCAGAAGCTAAGAATAGTTTTATATTTTTAAATGGTTGCAAACACACACACGCACACACAGGTATGCACGCAAATGCACAGGCACAACAAAGAATATATGGAAAGAGATGTAAATGGCTCATAAAAGCTAAAATATTTATTATTTGGTCCTTTACAGAAAAAGTTTGTCCATCACTGCTATATTTGAAAGAACACTAGCTAGGGAATCTAGAAACCTGGATCTTATTGAAATGGGGATGACACATTTAAAAAAAATGTTGACGGTGCATTTTTGTAGTTTATAAGTCTTTGATCCTTACAGTTCTTTACTTATTAAATCAATCACATTCATGTCTTCAGAATAAGGGCATATTATTCCTAGAAACATAGAGGTCCTTTAGCTCCCAGCCTCAAGATTGATTAATTGTCTTTAAAGTCAGGTTTTGTCCATTGAGAAAAGGATTTCTAGATTCCTAAGTTTCCTTAAGCCTTTCTTGCATATCAAAGCAAACTTAGAGATCTGAAAACAGATTTTCTTAAAAAGTAGAATGACCATGTAATTTAGCATCCAAACTGGGGTACTTTTGAGAGCAAAATGATACAGTAAAAGTAATTGACAAACATTAATTAATCTATAAACCAGGAATTACAGTAAATTAGATATGCTGTAAGAATTATAGTCAAACCCTACATAGCCAGATTCATCCATCTCAATGAAGTGCAGGAAAGTTGAACTGCAATGACCTTCTTCACCCCTACACACTAGTGGATGTCTCTCTTTCACCCTATACACACACTTGGTGGCTCTTTGTGGAGTGGTGCTATAAAAACATCCATGTAAATTTGAAGAGAACCAATATGTTTGGTCCTGGTAGCTTTCTTACTGATGTAAAATCTAGGAAAGTTATAGGCTTCTAAGAAAATCCTGGCATTGGGCTTGGGGTCATTTCCAACACTGGTGATTAGAAGTGGCTGGGACAGGAATCCACAGGTTCCTTTAGGCTCTCATCAGTGGCCAGGGAAGTGCCAAGGAGGTCAATGTGCCAAGGGAAAATCAGGTTAGGGACAAAAATAGCATGGTGTATTAGTCTGTTTCTGTTGTTTATAGCAAAATATCTGGAACTGGGTAATTTGTAAGAAAATGAAATTTATTGCTTATAGTTTCTGAGGCTGGGAAGTCTAAAGTCCAGGGGACACATCTGGTGAGAGTCTTCTTTGGTGGTAGCTTTACAGCAGTGCAGGGGTCTCACATGGCAGAAAATAGTGGAGCAGAGAGAGAGATATCTCCTCATGTTCTCTCCTTTTAAAGCCCTCAGAACCCTCCGTACAACCACCATTAAATGATCGACTTAATCACCTCTTCAAGGCCCCACCTTTCAATTACCATGATAGGATTTTTCACCCTCACCAGTTACAGTGGGGATTAAGCTTCTAATATATGGACTTTGAGGACACAAATCAATATCCACAGCACATGGTATGCAGGAACTTTGCGATTAGAGGTAAAGGGCTGGAGCCATGGACTTTAGTGTCAGGCACCTGGAAATGCTCCAAAAGCCCCAGTGAGCAGTCTCACGTCAGTAAACACTGGTCATGCACCAGACCAACCCCTCTGCCCCAGGACCTAGAGAAGGCCAGAGATAAAGCATTTGTCTGACATTTCCTCCTTTTTCACCCATGGATTTCTTAAGCCCTTCCATGCACCCAGGTACCATTCTGAGGATCAGGAGAAGAAGCAAGAAAAAGCCTGAAAAACCAGCATTTATACGAATGAGACTGAGTTCCCTATAAAACTATTTAAACTGGATAGAGTGAGTTATTGTTTATCAGAAATTTTAGGTGATCTTTCCTTCCCCTACCACTTTCCGCTATCCCACACCCCTCCCAAAGGACTGATGCTGCTGAGAAAGACAAAATCAGTATGGAAAGCAAGAACAAAACAAAAACAAAAACAAAAATTATCCTTCCCACACAGATCTGAATAACAGTGAGTTTGTGAATGTGCTACATGAGTAACACCAGCAATNTAATATATGGACTTTGAGGACACAAATCAATATCCACAGCACATGGTATGCAGGAACTTTGTGATTAGAGGTAAAGGGCTGGAGCCATGGACTTTAGTGTCAGGCACCTGGAAATGCTCGAAAAGCCCCAGTGAGCAGTCTCACATCAGTAAACACTGATCATGCACCAGACCAACCCCTCTGCCCCAGGACCTAGAGAAGGCCAGAGATAAAGCATTTGTCTGACATTTCCTCCTTTTTCACCCATGGATTTCTTAAGCCCTTCCATGCATCCAGATACCATTCTGAGGATCAGGAGAAGAAGAAAGAAAAAACCTGAAAAACCAGCATTTATACGAATGAGACTGAGTTCCCTATAAAACTATTTAAACTGGATAGAGTGAGTTATTGTTTATCAGAAATTTTAGGTGCTCTTTCCTTCCCCTACCACCTTCCGCTATCCCACACCCCTCCCAAAGGACTGATGCTGCTGAGAAAGACAAAATCAGTTATGGAAAGTAAGAACAAAATAAAAACAAAAACAAAAACAAAGATGATCCTCCCACACAGATCTGAATAACAGTGAGTTTGTGAATGTGCTACATGAGTAACACCAGCAATAGGCAAATTATTTTAATTCTCTGAATCTTAGTTTTCCTTCCAATAAAATTTGGAGTCATGTTAAATAAATTAAGGTATTTTCAAAAAAAGAAACACCATAATTTTTCTTTGGATGTTGTGCAATTTCTACAATAATTCTAGAAGGCAAAGATTCTTTTCTACTTTTCACATATGATGAAAAGAGAACACAAAGATATATATACCCTCATTGACACTGAAACATAGGATATCTTCATTTATTCATTCATAAACAATTAA
>NW_007729311.1:101902-107167 GCF_000696425.1 Galeopterus variegatus
TAAGCAGCTCCTAGCTTTGAGACCCTGTCCTAGAAGTAAGGAATGCATCATTGTACAAAACAAAAAACAAATTAATGCCTGTAAAATAAAGCAGAGGAAGAAAATAGAGCAAGGAAGAAGAAAAGTAATTGACGGTGACCACTGCATGTGAGTGCACATGTGTGAGTACGTGCAGACATGGGCCTGAATGTTCATGAGTGCATGAACATGTGTAAATACTGCACTGCAATATCCACACTCTTTGTCAATGAAAACAGCACAGATGGTGAACAATCGAGGTGAATGCCTGACCTACAAGAAGAGACTCCAGACGGGAAACTACATCTGTGTGTGATGGCAGCATGTAAGGGGTGTGATATAATCTACATAAGAAAGAAGATGAACTGGAAAGAGTCAGAAAAAAGAATAATATTAGCTTTTTCACTGGAAGAAATGGACAAAATATCTAGGTTAGTGTTACATTCTAAAAAGTCAACTGCACCTTTGACAAAAAGGCATGTGGGGCTTTTGATTTGTTTTAAAATCAAGAGGTTACTTTTTAGTTGATACTTTCACAGTGAGGTTCATGTCCTCTATGACTCAAAATGGCCTTTCCCTCTACCATGGAACTAACTCAATTTTCATACTTCATTTAGAAAAATGCATGTTCGTTTTCTCCAGCCCTGCTGGTACTCTTCTTGAAGACTTTGCATGGGAGGGACAATGCTATGTGTTTACCAAATCCCATCTCATTTCCGAGTCCCTGGGCACACAGGAATATGTTTTCCAAGATCTCCTGCAGTTTAATTGTGGCCTTGTGACTGTGTCCTGGCCAGTTGCCAAAGTAAGTCATACTTAGGACTATCCCTTAAAAACAACTCATGTGATAATTCTTTTGCTTTCTTTTCTTTTGAGATGAAGACTTTAGAAACCACCTGTTACAGAAGTAGATGCAAGACAAAGGAGGAATGCCTAACTCACATGGGACTTGACATGAGCAAGAAATAAATCTTTGCTGGATTAAACCACTAAGATTTCAGGTTTTTGGTTCTTTTTACCCGAGTAGAGCTCAGCCTATCATCATTAATTTGACTTTCAACAAACATTGTGTGCTAATTCTGTGTAAAAGTCTATATGAAAAGGATATATTAAGAATTTTTTGAAAACTTGTATAAATACATTTTATAACATAAACCAGCATTTTCTATAGTACTCTTATATCATCCTACCTAAAATTGATATTTTGTCAGGTAAATGATAATGAACTACTGCCAGGAAGAATACAAATTGTTTTTGAAACACCAAAATGCAGATCAGAGAAGTCTAAATATATTTAAGAACATTAAATAAGGCATCATTAGCTGTAATTATACTTAATTACATGGTAACAACTTGGGGTTAACAAATTTGAGAAAATAAATCTTTGGTGGTCGGAACATTTTTTCTTTTAAAAAAATCTTTAGCAAATGATAAAAAGAATAATGCTATTATATTGGATAGATAAACTCAAAGTGCTAGTAGACTGAAGTAAGAATCTGAGGAATACTCCCGAGCCTAATAAAACTAAATGAATATATTTTTCAATACAAGTAATTGTAGGGAATTTGCGTGACTTTACTTATTTATTTATTTATTTTTGGGGTAGATAAAACTAATTTTTAAAATTGTCAAATAGATATGTTTTCAGAATTAAATTTAGACATTTATGCCTAAGTTTGTCTATCGGTCTAACAGATCTTTCCTGCCTCTGATGTTTTAAGGTCATAAAATTATGACTTCTGTGATATCTTTGACAGTTCATTCATGAACTAAAAGCTGTGAGAGCACTGGCAGCTGGGCTTTCCCCAAAGCCTCGCACATGTCTTGTGAGCTTGTCTTTGATTCTAAGCCTCCAAATTCTGGGGACTAACAGGTGGCCATGGTGAGGCCTGGGGACATTGTGTCCACAGCACGTGGGCCACCAGCTGCAGTACAAAGCCAAGCCTGATATGTTCTCCTCCTCGTCTCAGTTCCACCTCCTGGCCATGCTAGAAGGCACAATATCCTTTAGACATTATTTTTGTATCCTCTGCCTTGGGGTCTACATGGCCTCCTTGAATGCCACGTAATTACTTGGGACCCAGGATGGCTAAGGAAAGGGGACCTAAGTCCAATATCTCAAAGGCCTTAATTAATACTAGCTGATAAATTGCTTACTTCCCAGGTTTTTCCACTGGAAGTTAGGGTTACTAAGAATTAAAATTATAGTTAATATACTTAATTAAAACTGCTATGTATAAGAAAAACAATTTTGTGTGCAGGATGTTTAAAAAAAGTAAAATATAAAGAAGACGAAATGTTTCTTGGTTAAAAAAAGAAAAAGGTTATAAAAAGAACACAAAGATGTAATGTGGTTTTCTGAAAAAATTTTAAATTCCTTTAATATCGGGCTGCCACTTTCCAGACTAACATTTTAATTTACATTTGAACAACCTTTGTGCCTATTACTTTATGGACTATTCAGAGAGTCCACTGGGACACCCGATACAAACTGCAAAGCAGAAAAATCTGTCAGCTTGCCACTGTCTGCTCTTGCTTCAACTGAGGACACTGCGAGCCTGATGTCTAAAATCTTGACTATCTGCCCTCTGGACTCAAAAACTGAGTCTATAGTTTGCTCTAACCATTAACATTTGTTTTCTTTTATTTCCATAGACATGCCTCTTAATAAATATCTGATTTCTCACACTATATAGAGACCTGACTTTGATAGCAGCCGATCTGCAACGCCACTGCCTATAATGAAGCGTAACTTTTAACTGCTTAGCTGGACTGGCCTTTCTTGGAACTGAGATACTAATTCAATGACTTATGAAACAATCCACCACCACAATTTCCGGATTATGAAATTTCTTGGGAAAGTTTTGGAGCAGGGAATGCTGGGGCCCAGAAAGAGATACCCCAAAGTGAAGGCCTCAGAAGCAGCCTCAAAAGCAAAGATTTCCTCTGACCTTCTCCTGCCCTCCTGTCTCTGAGCCTCATTCTCTCCTGAGGCAAGCCATGGAAACTAGAATCCCTCTTCTCCAAGGCGGGTCATGGATATACTCTAATCTTTCCCCCTGCCTCTCTGTCGTGGAGCTGACATAAAGAAATTCTCTGACCTACCTTGCCTGATTGTAGGTCATAAGAGCCCCATTGCAGAAAGGGTCCTGCCCCATGCCCTGGAAGAATGGATGCTACATAGAGAGGCCAAGAAGAATCTGAACAGACAGATCTCGCTGGGTTTCCCCACTCAGTCTGTCAGCATTAGATCAAACTTTTCTTGTCTGATCACATTTCTACACTGCTGTGCCTGTTTCATAGAACCTAAGCATAAATAATGGACAACTTTCCCTATATCTTTGGGTCTTTATTCTGAAGGCTCCCATGTCACATAAAACTCGATACAATAAAATTTGTTATGCCTTTTCTTCATATTAATCTATGTTAATCAGATTATTTTTCAGTGAACCTTCAGGGAGTTGAAGGAGATGTTTTCCCTTGGCTCCTACATAATAATAAATAATTGATGACAGTTCATAATTTTCTCTTTCATAAAAGTCATCTGCAGAGCCTGTATACTGAAAAAACTTAGAAAGTATAAGCAATAAGGCAGCCATCACTTTAGTGCACAGGTCATTTTGACATTATATGCAAAACAAGAAAGCAGACTCATGGATATACTCTAATCTTTCCCCCTGCCTCTCTGTCGTGGAGCTGACATAAAGAAATTCTCTGACCTACCTTGCCTGATTGTAGGTCATAAGAGCCCCATTGCAGAAAGGGTCCTGCCCCATGCCCTGGAAGAATGGATGCTACATAGAGAGGCCAAGAAGAATCTGAACAGACAGATCTCGCTGGGTTTCCCCACTCAGTCTGTCAGCATTAGATCAAACTTTTCTTGTCTGATCACATTTCTACACTGCTGTGCCTGTTTCATAGAACCTAAGCATAAATAATGGACAACTTTCCCTATATCTTTGGGTCTTTATTCTGAAGGCTCCCATGTCACATAAAACTCGATACAATAAAATTTGTTATGCCTTTTCTTCATATTAATCTATGTTAATCAGATTATTTTTCAGTGAACCTTCAGGGAGTTGAAGGAGATGTTTTCCCTTGGCTCCTACATAATAATAAATAATTGATGACAGTTCATAATTTTCTCTTTCATAAAAGTCATCTGCAGAGCCTGTATACTGAAAAAACTTAGAAAGTATAAGCAATAAGGCAGCCATCACTTTAGTGCACAGGTCATTTTGACATTATATGCAAAACAAGAAAGCACAAATTATTAGAGTGTACAGTTAAAGATTAATATCACCATTATGGTCATTCTTAGATATGTAAAATATAAATTAAGGCTCATGGATAATTTGTAAAGTTGAAAAGACTACAGATAAGTTTTCCTATAGAAAACTGAATGCTAACTTGTCAAATTCATCCCTGCCAATTTGTGGGGGTGTATACGACATGTGACACATGACTCATCAATTAATTCTCTATGGACTAGATCAACTTTTGGTTGCATTTTGATTTTGCTACTTCCATTTACATGCAGCCAGCCTTGATTTCCAGCAGCTGTTGTTAGAAAAAAGTGTACCTTGCTTTAATTAAATAAGGCTTGCTCAGTTACACGGCCCATTTACCCACCAGAGTGACATTTATAGTTTATAGAAGTAAAAAAACCTTAAAGACTGACAAAATTATAGACAAAATATTCGAGGACCAATATAATATGAGGATTGTTCTCTTAGTTTCTATTTATTAAAAATCACAAAGAATTAATTCATTCCCTGTTGGGCTTCTATAAAGTTCCACAGATGAATAAATGAGTGATACATAGAATATGTTGGCAGAGTAAAATTTGGCTACATGATATGGGTATAAAGAGATGTTATCTTTATTGACAAGTCAAAAATTAGAAATTGTTAGAATTCAAGTACTGTATTCTCTTCATAACTAAATTTTATGTTATAACTACTACTATAACATTATGAGACAGGAATTTTAAAAATATACCTTCTTATCCTTTGTGACTAAGGTATATGTTTTTCATTGTTTCGTATTGCCTAAAGAGCTAAATTAAAAAAAAGTGACTATTAAAGCCAAATATTAAGATATTTGCCATGAAACTTCCCTTATGCAAAACAAATCATAGAATAATTACATGTTTAGAAGTGGAAAATATTTTTGAGATCACTCCATTTTTTTTTTTTTTTGTCTTTTTCCGTGTCCGGCAACAGATCGCAACCCTCAGTGTCGCCC
>NW_007729311.1:107899-113574 GCF_000696425.1 Galeopterus variegatus
TCGGCGGGAGCGCCGCCGCGCTTCCCAAGCGGCGCACTATAGCAGTGCGCCACCGGGCCGGCCCAGAGATCACTCCATTTTTGCTTGGCTCTTCCTATCAGTGATCTGATTCTCACCTTTCTCAGGTTGACGGGCTGCGACAGTCAACAGTACACCTGGTGGTGGCTGTTGCCTACCCAACCTGTGCAATCGCATTAGAAAAAGATGCATAAGTGCTGGAGAACCAAAGGAGGGCACTGCCAAACCAGGCTGGGGGGCCAGAGTGATAAACTCTTGCTTTTGCTCTATTTGTTCCAGTCTCTAGATATCCATTAGACTTTCTTTAATTTCCTCTCGAATTAACATCCTCTTTCTTTAAATGAGCTAGTGAATAGGCCAGTGTCATACACAGAGACTGGTAAACAGTAGAAGCTTTACCAGTATTCGGACTTGGCACAGTTGCACTTTGTACTTGTTATAAATCTCCTAGGCCATTCTGCTCAGTATCAGCATGGTAGGATGTTTATCTCTGCCAGGGAATTGTAAGCTCTTTTGGGGTGGGACTTTGTTTTCCCACAACTCCTTGATTGTACCTTTTGTTAACCTTATGAAGCCTATCTTGCCTGGCTTATTCATGGCTTTTTCCCATGTCACTGGATTATGAGTCCCTGGAGTCCTCACTTGTGCCATCATCGTCTTCCTGCTCCTCACAGCAGCTAATGATGCTTGGTACGTAATAACTGCTCAAAGTTTTTATTTTCAAAACATTCACATTTGAATGGGACTTATTTTATCTAAGTGATTTATTTTGCAGATTAAGGTGATTGTGAATTTAGCTAGAAGACATGAAAAACTTTAACATGCTGCTTCAGCCTTCACTAGGGATTTAACACAGTGAGGGAGAGTGGCAGAATGCACAGATGCCATTTGGTAGCTAGTCATTTCCAGAGTATGTTTGCTATGAGAGGGTAAGGTACCCACTTGATGGGGACTTTAAAAAAAAATTTTTTTTCTTTACTTTATTGTGGTAAGAACACTTAATAGAGATCTACAATTTTAATAAATTTTTAAGTGTACAATACATATTATTGACTACAGGCACAATGTTGTATACCAGCTCTCTAGAGCTTATTTATCTTGCTTATCTGAAACTTTACGCCTGTCGATTAGTAATTTCCCATTTCCCCCTCCCTTGGGGCTTTATAAAGATGGGGCAAATAGGCCCTAAAGACCATGTATATTCTTTGTACACAAATTTTGGCAGTAATCAATTTAACTTGTACTATACAGTAAAAAAGAACAGTTAAGAAGCTAAGCTAGATATTCCAATCAGTCAAATAATTGGGCTTTTTGAATTCTCAAAGAGAAGTGTTTACTCATTTAATTAGTTGCATATAATGTCTGATGTCTGAGGCAGGAAACTTGTCAGACATTAGTGGAGAATGGTGAAGAAAGTTCTAAAAGTTACTTGTTTTTTATTCTTTGATCCCCATTTCTAAAAAGTGCCAATGTGTTATCTATAAGGATTTTTTAAAATGCCCACCTGTTATATAAAATAAGTTCACCTGTATAGAGTATGCTTTTTAAGAAGAAATTTGAAATGTTTGTTTTCAAAAGACTCAGCCTGTGTCAGTCAGTCTCTAGATAGCAATCAAGCCTTTCTTAATTCACTTCATAATTGATCATTGATTTGTTGGAGCATTCTATGAAGATCATGATTTGACATCATTGGAATGCTCAGAATGAGCCCTTGAAGTTGGAAAAGATCATGATTGATATCTATCTGGTCATTCATTGTCTCTCTCATCCAAACACTAGCTAGTTTCCTGAGGGTCAGGAAAGGCCCAGCACAGAACACCTCAGCAGCTGATTGCTCTAAACTCAGAATAATGGAAGATTTTGGTGTTTGGAACAGGTTAAAGTGTAGGCAAAGTGTTTTCCCAAAAGCTGCAACTAAAATTACAATTTAAAGGGAGTTCCTTTAAAGTAGCAGCCTGGAGTTAGCAGACATCTCCCCTGAAAAATTTACCTTGGGAAAGATCTAGTTATGAGTACCTATGAATATAGACCAACTCTGTCTTTGAAAAAGAAGCTCTCTCATATTAAAGTTGCCTCTTTTCTTGTCTAGAGTCTAGACTAGAATAAGATAGGAAGTTCTTCATGAAAAGAGACTGCCTCTCATTTTGAAGAATAGCAGGATAGTCTATTCCACATACAACTATGTTATAGGAATAAAGAAAAAACATATAATTATTTGTAAGTTTTTCCCTCTACTTTTTGCTTCCATTCCCTCCCTATACTCCTCCTTTTTACCCACGTTTCTAAGGAGAAAGAATGCCTTGTACATTGGTCAACTAACAGTCTTTCTTGTGCTTACAAGACCCTTAATGTACTTAGAGCCGGAGAAGAGAGACTGGAGGAAACAGGATCTGATCATCGATGTAAGAGATGGCAAAAAGGTACTTAGAGAAGAGACTGGAAAAGCTTGGTTAAACAGGGGAAAGGGAAACAAGAAGAAAGTCAGGGGCTCTGTTAAATTTTGCAGACAAAAAGATTTAAGAAATGTGAGTTGGTGCTATTTAAAGTGAAATTTCGAGCGAGTTTGGGATGTTTTACTTTCTAATATGCAAAGTAATTTCGATACATCTTCAGGTGAATTGCAATAAAGGCCAGCAATATTCTTATTGTTTTATGGAGCTGGACTTCTATATCTTATGAATATAAGATGATATCCTACTTTTACTTGCATCAACCTACTGTTTTAGTCTGTTTTGTGTTGCTGTAACAGAATACCTGAAACTGGGTAATTTATAAAGAAAAGAGGTTTATTTGGCTTATGATTCTGGGACAGCTGCATCTGGCTAGCCTCAGGCTACTTCTACTCATGGTGGAAAAGTGGCAGGCAGCCACATGGCCAGAGCACATGGCAAGAGGAAGCAAGAGAGAGAGAGGAGGTGTCAGGGTCTTTTAAAGCAACGAGCTCTCGGCGGGAACTAATAGAGCGAGAACTCACTAATTAATCCCCCCTCCCCCAGGGAGAGCATTAATCCATTCATGAGGGATCCACCCCCATGACTCAATCAGTTTCCAACACTGCCACACCGGGGACCAAATTTCCACATGAGTTTTGGAGGGGACAACACTCCCAAACTCTATCACCTACTAAGCATGTATCAAAGAGCAGGTATTCTATTTGGAGATGGAATGTTGAACAAGACATATGTAACAGATGCTGCTTGTTGAATGATATTTGTTAAATGATAGGACAAGGAATGCATGAGTAAATGACCACACTTGGAAGGTCAAACATTTTTTTCTCCTCTGAACAATTTATGGGCAAGTCACATATATCATGGCCCTTTACCCCTAAATATTTCAATGTGTATTTTGTCAGAGTAAAAAAATCAGGTAATTTTATTTACTCTCTTTATCAATTTTATGGGTTTTTAGAGAGGGTGCAGGGAGATTTGGAATCAGGCAATTGCTATTGCTTTCCTGAGACTTGTTTATTAATAACGTATTTTCTCACATGGACATGACCCCTGGTTATCACTGAAGAACAATACACTGAGCACGCACTATAAGACCTTTCCTTACCTCTCCTGAAATTACAATTTGCAAGAGAGCAAGCACTCGTTCATCATATTCTTTCAAATGTGCTGACTGCAAGAGCACACCGTGAAAATGGTTCACAAAATTTTTTTCTAGCACAACATCAGCAATAACGGCTGTTTGCTTCAAATCTCACTTCCTTTATAATACTCTCATCTGGCTATTTTCAACAAGCTTATTACCTCCCATACTCAGTTTATCACACCTGCCACTCCCGCCCACCAGTGCCTCTTACGATATTCTCTTGGGCCTGCTTTTCAGTTGTGCATCTAACAGCTCTGTGATCATTGGGATGTCATACTCCTCTCCATTCCTCTCCTCTAGTGACAAGGGTCACTAGGATATTGTGTGAGATATGTTCCCTTTACATTATTAATATGTTAATTTCAATCATATGATTTTTAGTTTCAATTTTTCCATTTTCCATGATCCTGTTTCTTATTCTCTTACTTTATTTTTCATTTAAGTTCTAATTTTGATTCTTGATCGTTCTCCTTTATTTTTCCTTTGTTATGCTTACTGCAATCTTCAAGAAAAATGCATAATGTTAAAATTTCAAAAAAAGACAAAAAAAAAAAAATAAAAAATAAAAAAAAAAAAATTTAGGGGGGGCACCAAGATATTGTTTACTGGATCTTCTGAGAAGTTTGTCTAAATCATAGTAGACTCTGTTGGTGGTTCAGGAAAACAGTAGAAAGCCTGGACGGATTTAAATTGGTGTGAGCTTTTCTATTAGTCTGTTTCTGCTGCTTATAACAAAATACCTGGAACTGGGTAATTTATAAGGAAACAAAATTTATTGCTTACAGTTTCTCAGGCTGGGAAGTCCAAAGTCTAGGGAACACATCTGGTGAGGGTCGTCTTTGGTGGTGGCTTTACAGCAATGCAGGGGTCTCACATGGCAGAAAATGGTAGAGCAGAGAGAGCAAAACTAACCTCTTCATTCACTCCCCTTTTAAAGCCCTCCAAATCATGCCCATGACCACCATTTTTAATCCATTCACTATGGCATGGTCCTACAACCTAATCAACTCTTCAAAGACCCACCTCTCAATTACCATAATAGAATTTCCCACCCTCTTAACACTGTCACAGTGAGGGTCAAGCTTTGGGGGGATATCCAAGGCAGCTTCCAAAGGTACCTTAAAGGAAGATTTGCAAATTTATAAGTGTCAGGTTGGATTCATGCTGCAAGACTGATATTTCTTTCTTATTTTTAAAAAATTTTGACCCACACAATGGTTTAAACAATTTTCAGTTAGTCGCCAGCATTCAACATAAGAGATTTTGGCTTCTCTTTAAAATCTAGATCCACAATACTAGAGGGCAACAGTCAGCTGTAGCTGAGGAGGTGCTGACCTCTTTAGATGGGGGTATGATTTGGAGTTTACCCCAGTCCCCACCAGACCCTTTTTGATCATCTGTCTTCCCTGCCTGGCCCCTGTAGGCATGTGGGTTTTTGACATTTATATTAAAGTCTTGGAATCAGCCTGTCTTGGGAGGTGGAGAACACAGCCATATGTAGGTGACAAATGCCCTCAAAGGACACTAAGAACCTATAGTGTTTCTACCGTGGTTCTTTCGCTTTGTTGCCTGATGTGTGGTGATATTTTTTGAAAATGACTGACTTGACAGACTGACTGACTGAACTCAGGAATCATTGTGATACCTTAATTTTAAAAACCTCTGAAAACTCAGCAGGGCTAGTGTGGAATTTGCAATCCATCCAGCCCTGGATATGAACAGCTGTGAGGGAGGGCCAGACTCATGGATTTCACTTTGTTTTGTTTACTCAACTACCAATGTTTCCATCTTCTTACTGTGATTGGATTGGCAGTTTCCTAAGAGAAAGATCATTAGGGGTAAGGAAGACACAAAAAAGTCATTGTAATTGATCAAAAGTATAAATAAATGGCTTCATGTCACCATCTTGATTGAAACCCTTCTTTGGATTCTCATTGCACTTGAGTAGCACCTAAACTCCTTATCAGGTGTTCTTTTGGCTCCCTGCCTCCCCCGTCGTAGCTCCAGTACAATTCTATACTCCTCTGTCCCATTCATTCCACTTCAGGCAGACCTCTGGG
>NW_007729311.1:114106-119232 GCF_000696425.1 Galeopterus variegatus
TTTTAGGTCTCAGCTTAAATGTGCCAAAAAAGGTCTGCTTTGATGATCTCATTCAAAGTACGGCCGCACATCATATCACCTTACTTATTTTCATTTTAGCATTTGTCATAATCTGGTGTATGTATGTATGTATGTTTGTTTGTTTTTAATCAATCAATCAATCAATTAATTAATTAATTAATAATCTATCTCTCTACTTCACACACAAGTATAAACTCTATGATCACAGCAACACTGCCTGTCCACTTATTGATATATTCCTACCACCTAAGCAGTGTCTGGTTTATAGCAGTCATTTGGCAGAGATTACAGAATAAATAAATATGTACTACATGTTGAATCCCCTTTATGACTTTGATATTTCTGCCTCCAGTAATATACTTTCTAGGAACAAATTATATTATTGGAGCACATTCTATTAATTATTTTCACTATATGTATAAACCAATTTGAGAAAGTACTGAAGAGTATAATTTATTCTAATTAAATATTGATATAATTTTCTTATAATGTGAATCAACAGTTGCATCCACTCTTATTTCTAATAATCTTCTCCCATGATTTGTTTTGTAAGTGATAATAAGTTTAAAAACACGAAAGTAAAATTTTTACATAAGGTTGTACAAAGGTAATTTAATTTGAAGCATACTTATTTGAAAGGCATGATACTTTATTAGTCACATGAACTCTATGATTATAACACAGGTTTTACTATGTAACTAAACTACTTTAAGTCAATGGACTCTGTGAGATCATAATAGCCAGTGATTCATTTCCCTGCTTTCACAGGCATTTTGTATTCTATAATTCTCATATATCATATTTATTTATTTATTTACTTATTTATCTATTTATTTATTTGTCATTTTTGAGACTGGCTGCACCACGCTCAGCCAGTGAGCGCTGTGAGCGCACTGGTCATCCCTATATAGGATCCGAACCTGCGGCAGGAGCGCTGTTGCACTCCCAGTGCCGCCCTCTCCCGAGTGCGCCACAGGCTCGGCCCCATATTTATTTTTTTAAAAAGACCTAGCCAATTCAACTTTCAGATAACATAATAGCTCTTGAATTCCCATCTCTACATTTCTCTGAGCACTGAATGTGAGACAATTCAATGCTGTCTGTAGTGTAGATATAACTCCAGACTTAAGCAATAAATCCTAGCCTATGACAGGAGAAACTTAAAAATGTATGCCAGGTGCATATCCACTCCCTACTGAGTCAGCTGTTGTTGCTTCGTGTAAAGCCAGGGCTAGGACTCACAGACCCCTGGAGCCCGTTGTCCACACTGGGTCACAAACCCTCCACATGCAGGTCTGTGAGCCAGGTAACAGGAAAAGGCCCTGGGAGCTATAGGTGAAGACTTAATAGGCTTTATTCAGAGCTAGGAGCAGCTGCCCTAGTGGCTTCCTGGAGCATCCTCAGAAGCGCCTTGTATCAGAGCCCTTAGCCCATTATACTCAAGTCCACAATCCAAAACACCTTCAGGGATGCAGAACCCAACCCCAGGATGTGAGGAGCAGCGTTGGAATCGCCCCACTGTCTGCAATTTCCATACAGAAGATGGCGGTGTGGGTGGAGCTGCACGTGCGCAATCACATCAGACAGTAACAAGGAACACCTGGGCGCACGTGCACATTCACATCAGATGCTCAGCAAGACTCTGAACATCTGAGGGGCCCTGACCATTTTTTTATATTTTCCCAACACCTCGAGTATAGCCAGAGATTTCCAAACTGTATTAAGATTTGCTGACCTTGAAGTCATAGAATCCAACATCTGTAGTCAGTCAGACCTCTTACTGGCTGTCTGTCAGTCTTTCTGTACTCTCCCTGGTTGCCTTCCCCACCATTGTTCTAGATCTTTCCTTTTATTCCAATTTATATTAATGTGCAACTCATTCTATCCCCATTTGGACATGCGGCCATGCACATGAGAAAGATTGGACCGGTAAGGGGATCGCAACTCTCTGCACGCTGTCATCTGCACCATGCTCAGCCAGTGAGCACACCGGCCATCCCTATATAGGATCTGAACCCGTGGCCTAGGAGCTCCCAGTGCTGCACTCTCCGGAGTGAGCCACAGGGCGGCCCAGAAAGATTGGTTCTGAACATGTTGGTCCTCTCATTCTGTTTCATGTGCTTTTAGTCACTACATCCTGCTTTGGGTTTTTCTTACAAATAAACCCAAATGAAAATACTGGATGTCATTACATTTATATAATTCACTTTGGTTTTTGAGTCTTGCTTAGAAATACATTGAAGTTTTAGGCGTCCTTTTGATAACAGTTTTCTTGGTAAGTTACTCCATAGTCGTCTCACTCTTACTGCCTTACCCTTCTCATTTCTAATTAAGTCCATAGAAATGTCATTGCTATCTTTATTTATATTCACAGCACAGTCCAATACAAATTCCACAAGGGATCTGGTCCAAAATCAGGCCAAACACCAGTGATATCCTATCTCAAACGATTCATTTCCCTTCACTTCATTACTGGTTACCTTTGATCTTTAGTTTTAGCAAATCTTTATTCCCTGTGAGAGTACTGATTATCAAGCTGAGAGGGTTATTTCTGTGATTAAAGTTTCATGGTTTCTTGCATCTAAATTCTTTGCTAGAGAGAACAATGAATATTCTCTGGAGGAAAAAAAATACAGGATAACAATTTTTTGTTGCAGAAATTTACAATTATGAATTCTAGAGAATGCCCTTTCATTAGTTCTCTCCAGGAGAAAATGAATAACTGTAATCTTGCTGCCTAGCAAGAATCAGGTTTTGACAATTTATGTTTATAATAATAACATCTTAGATATATAAGGATGATTTTTATCTGTATTTTTATTTTCAAGACCAAATAGATAAGAAATGGAAAATTAAAACAAGAATATACCATGTGAAAATTTTAGTCCTACATTGTGCTATTTCTAGTCCTTCTATGGTTTATTGATCCTATTAATATAATCATGTTCTTCAGCATATTTTGTTTAATAAACTACAGGTTTTTTTGTTGCAATTAATATTTCAGAAGGAAATTCTTAATTGATTTAAGAACCTGCCATATCAAATCAAAGCAAAAACATTTCTTATAATCCCAATGTGTGGCTAGTTCTATTTTACATACTCTAAAGGAATTCATCATCTCTGTTGTGAGTTTTATAATCTTGACAAAGAAACAAGTAGAAAGAAAGAGAAGTCCAATGTATTGTATATGACATCAAGTTCTAGTTTTTATAGTATAAAAGCTGAGAGATCAAAAAAAATCTGCATGTTAGCATCTCATGGGGGCACTAACTGAGGGGTATGAGACTGTTTGCCCTTAAAGAGAGTGCAGGAGTTAAATTAATGGGTGAGTGAGGAAGGAAGAGGGAGACACAGTAGAGAGGTCAGTTTCCATCAAAAGGTGGGTAAACTCTTTTCTTCTGGGGAAGTACATTTTTGTCTAACCCTCAGATTTTATTGGACCAACTCTCCACGATATGTGTAGTGTTGTCTTTAGAACTGTAGGATTTTCAGGTTTCTTGCTGTTCATAGAAATGGATGGGCTTGCTGAGGTGATTTACAACAAGTAAATTAGACCAAGTTCAGTGATGTTCAATTTTGCCACATGCATAGACACAGCTGTGGCTCTGGAAGTTATTTAGATTTTATTTCAATAATAGGAGGTTAACTGGTAAGGTCACTTTGTGATTCAGAATAGAAAGACAAAATGTTCTGAGCCAGATAATAAAATACAGCCAGACATGTGACCATTCTCAGGTACTGGAATCTGAAACATATTTTTATGTTGGAGAAAAACAACAGCATAATTTGGTAAAATATGTCACAGGCAAGAATTAACATCTGATTCTGTCCTTGTCTGAGTATAGCAGGCATCTGACCTCAAGTAGCTGCAAAGAAGAGGGGATTTTTTTTTTTTGTCATTTTTTTTTTGTGACCGGTAAGGGGATCGCGACCCTTGGCTTGGTGTCGCTCTCACCGCGCTCAGCCAGTGAGTGCACCGGCCATCCCTATATAGGATCTGAACCTGCGGCGGGAGCGCCGCTGCGCTCCCAAGTGCTGCACTCACCTGAGTGCGCCATGGGGCCGGCCCAGAAGAGGGGATTTTTAATACTAAGTGGATATATTACAGATCCAGTGTCTTCTGAGCAATCAGGAAAAATTTCTCCTCAACTTAGAATTTGTTCTGTTTTTAATCAAAATTCAGGAGCTATAGATCCTTTTTGGTGCTACAGTGTAGATGAGAAAAAAAAAAAGAAAAATAGAAATGGAAAGGTCCAAAGAGGATGGAGCTAGAGAAAGACAAAGAGAAACTGAGAGAATAAGACAGGGAAAGAGAGACTGGGCTCTCTTCCTGAACCTAATACTCGGCGTTAGGAACTAAATTGTGTGCCCCCACCCCCACCTCCAGTTAATATGTTTAATCCTTAACCCTCAATTTGATTATATTTGAGACAGGGCGTTTGAAGAGAT
This sequence comes from Galeopterus variegatus, assembly GCF_000696425.1. Classification (NCBI taxonomy): domain Eukaryota; kingdom Metazoa; phylum Chordata; class Mammalia; order Dermoptera; family Cynocephalidae; genus Galeopterus; species Galeopterus variegatus. Next base: position 118,577 of record NW_007729311.1, read on the forward strand.
AACTGAGGTTAAGTGAGGTCATAAGGTGGGGCCCTAATCTGATAGGACTACTGTCCTCTTCTTGTAAGAGGAGGAAAAGACACCAGAAATTCTTTCTCTGTAAGCACAGAGGAAAGGCCATCTAAGGACACAGGGAGAAGCAAGCCAGGAAGAGAGGCCTAGCCAGAAACCAACCTTGTTGTCACCTTGGTCTTGGACTTCTAGCCTTTAGAAGTGTAAGAAAATAAATGTCTGTTGTTCGAGATACCCAGTTTGTGGTATTTGTCATGGTGGCCTGAGCAGACTAACATGTTCAGTATGCCAGTGAAGAAGTGGTGCGCTTGGCAGAACTGAGAGCAGTGTCCATAATGGGGAAAAATATCCACAAGAGACACAATGCGGACAGAGTAGTTAGGAAGAGAGGATGGGAGGATGGCCTGGAGACTGGCAGCTGCACCTCTTTCTGTCCTTTGTATTGTTTTTAGCAACATACTCTGGGGTTGCGGTCTGGGAAACAAAGCTCAAAAGAAGCTAGGAGGTGCCTTCTCCATTACACTTGCACACTTTTGCTTATGACTACTATATATGAACAGCCAGTTCAGATATAAAACATCACCACCCAACCCCTCCCCCAAACAAAACTCCAAACCAGAAACACTGCGTGAGCATGCTCACCT
>NW_007729311.1:119552-120607 GCF_000696425.1 Galeopterus variegatus
TTTACTTGGCATATGTCCCTGACTTGGGGACATATGGCTCTGACTTGGGGAATTTGAGGACCTTGTGAGGCACCCACACTTCTGTGTTCAAGGTGAGTCTTAACTTTGTAAAGTTAAATCAAAACAAGTTCCATCTGAAGCAAGAGCCTAAGCAGCCACTTCTTATCTTGTTCTTTTCAGAATGTCAGAAAGTTCCCAAAGATGAAGGCTGGGAAAGAGGAGGAAAGGCAAAGCAGAAAGGGTGAAGGGAGGTGAGGGGCTGTCTGAACTCAGTGGAATGAACAGCCGTTTCTGCCCACATGCAGTCTATTGTCCTTTATAAATTGATAGATCAGCGGCCAACAGAAGTTGGGTTCTGCACAGCTTTGTATGTTCAGGGAAGTCCCTACAACAGTACCCTCTGTAGAAATGAGCGGAGTCATCTGCCGTCAGCATTTGTATGCTTCCAAAGCTGAAGTAAAACAACAAATACAAAATCAAAATTAAAAAAAACCCAAACACTACTTCTTCCTATATCCCTTACCCCCTAACACCCCCTGCCCCAAACCACCCAACCAACCAACCAACCAAGACTGCATCATTTTTGAACAGCCAAACCACTTTCTCTGCTATAAGGAAACATGAGGGGCAAATCTCGATTTGTGTCTAAGTGAGTTTGAGGTGACATCACCCTTGAGTTGTGTCCAATTTTGCCAGCATAATGAAAATAGATGAGACCATCCATCAGCTCAGGAAGATCTTGAACTGCATCCCCAACCAAAACAACTTACACTGATTTTCCCTAAATTCAATTCTGTTTTGTGTCTAATCCTTTCCTATTCTTCTGTTCTGTGGTAATGCCAAGGGATGCAAGTGAGTCATTAGTAGCTGAAATACTTCTGTAAGGGTCCAAGCAGCATTGTAGCCCAGACAGACATCACTCCCTGCTGGGTGGTCCTCGGTTTAGAGTTGGTTGTGGTCTAAGGGAAGCCCTCCCATTCTTTGGGGGTGGGTGACAGGCAGGGCTTCCTCTAGTGCAAGTAAGGGAAAGGCAGCCTTCCCCAGCTGCCAGGCCC
>NW_007729311.1:121663-123222 GCF_000696425.1 Galeopterus variegatus
AAATGGTTATAGAAATGTTATACAAACTTAAATCATGGAGAGAGAAGTAATGTCATTAGGTTAGTGGTTATCAACAGAAATGACATTGCTACCAGGGAGGTAGTTTTGAGCATCACCATCCTGTATCTTTTAACGAGAAAGGACCAGGAATGCTAGATGTTCTGCAATACTTAGGGCTGCCTGGACAAGAAAGAATTGTTCAGCATCCTGCATAGTTTTTATTTTGAAGAAACTTTTTAAAATTAAAAAATTTTTAGTTGACAAAAATTGTATATATGTATTGTGTACAAACTGAGTTTTGATACATTGTGGAACGTCTAAATCAAGCTAATTAACATACACATTACCTCACATACTTATTTTTTTGTGTGGTGAGGCCACAAAATCTACTCTTAGTAATTTTCAAGTATACAGTATATTGTTATTAACCATGATGTGCAATAGATCTCTTGAACTTTTCTTCCTGTCTAACTGTAATTTTGTATCATTTGACCAATACATCTCCCTCATCCCATAATCCCCAGCCTCTGGTAACCACCATTCTACTCTATGTTTTTATGAGTTCAACTATTTTAGTTTCCACATATGAATGAGTGCTTGAGGTATTTGTTTTTCTGTGCTTGGCTTATTTTATTTAAGATAATGTCTTCTAGGTTCATTCTTTTGTTACAAATGATGGGAGTTCCTTCTTTTTTTAAGGCCAAATAGTATTACATTGTGTATCTATACAACATTTTCTTTATTTGTTCATCCACTGATGGACATTTAGGTTGTTTCCATTTCTTGGCTATTGTGAATAATGCTGCAATGCACATGGGAGTGCAGATATCTCTTTGACATACTGATTTCAATTCTTTTTTATATACCAGAAGTGGGATTGCTGCATCAGATGGTAATTCTGTTTTTAGTACTTTGAGAAACCTCCATACTGTTTTCAAGAATGGCTGTACTAGTTTACATTTGCACCAACAGTACACAAGTGCTCCCTTTTCTCTACATCCTTGTAAAAATTGTAAACCCTGAACAAGCCAATCCTTCCAGATGGATTCTGAGTGACTAGCTGGGTCCAGATTCTGAGTGGAGCTGAGCAGCCATTTGCTGACTGGAAGTTACACACATAACCTGCACCCTTGGAGAAACTGCAGTAATCGAACTTTGAGGTTTTCAAAGCTGTTTGCTCCTGTTTACTCAGCCAGAATCAATTGCTGCTGGAGAGTACCATTTTGCCACCTGGACCTGACCAATGCCCTTTGACCTGTGGTCAATTTTAATGAAAACCAAACAGGACTCAACAATTAGCATCCCTCACTTGCATAGCAGACTGAAGTGGGAACCTGGGTGAGAACTTTCTCTATATAAGATAGTCTCTCCTTTTGTTCTAGTGAAGCACACCTTCCATTGTACTGATGGCTGCATCTCCCTGGTTTGCAAACTGCTCACCCGAATAAAGTCTTTCTTTATCTCAAATTCCTTTGCAGTGAATTATTTTATTTTATTTATTTATTTAACAAAACATTTCTTTTGTCTTTTTGGTAATAACCACTTTAACAAATGCAAGG
>NW_007729311.1:124127-186643 GCF_000696425.1 Galeopterus variegatus
CGAACCCTCGGGTGGGAGCGCCGCCGCGCTTCCCAAGCGGCGCACTATCCAGTGCGCCACCGGGCCGGCCCTAAGTGTTTGGATTTTTATCCAGGCTCTCTATTTTCCATTGGGCAGTGTGTCTGTTTTCATGCCAGTACCATGCTGTTTTGATTACTATAGCTTTGTAACAGATTTCAAAATCAGAAAGTCTGATGCCTCCAGCTTTGTTCTTTTTGCTAAAGATTGCTTTGGCTGTTTGGCATCTTTTTTAGTTACATACAAATTTTAGGATATTTTTTTCTATTTCTGTGAAAAATGTCATTGGAATTTTGATAAGGATTACATTGAATCTGTACATCACTTTGAGTAATATGGACTTTTTAACAGTGTTAATTCTTCCAATCCATAAACACAAGATATCTTTCCATTTATTTATGTCTTCATTTTTTCATCAACTTTTTTTGCATGTAATAAATCTTCATTTATTTATTTATTTTTATTTTTTATTTTTGGCCATAAAACAAGTCTTAATATATTTAAAAAGACTATTATCATAAAAAATATGTTCCCTGACCACAATAACAGAAAGAAATTTAGAAAATTCACAAATGTATGGAAATTAAACAACACTGTCCTAAATAAATAATATGTAAAAAGAAAAAACAGGGAAATTAGAAAGTACTTTGAGATAAAAATAGACATCCTCTTCCTTTTCTGGTCTCCACTGGTGATTCTCCCATATCAATGCAGTTGGGTGTCTGGCAGGCCACCTGTATGGTGGCTGTGGCTACTGCACTGGTGTTGAGCCCCTTTTGCAGCAGTTGTGGCTATGGTGGTGCCTGAGGTAGGCTACCTGCATGGAAGTGGTTTTTTTGGTGTGCTTCTTGCCTGGTTATGGGTGGAAGGGGCAGCCCTTGGTTCCTGCCTCAAGATCCCAGGCCTTTCTGTTGCCTGCCGCATTTTGAGTGGAGGGGAATTTCATCAATATTTTATTTTACAGTTTTCAGTGTAGGGGTCTTTTACCTTTTTGGGAAAGTTTATTCTTTTTTTTTGGGGGGGGTAACTATTGGAAATGAGATTGTTTTCTTGATTTCTTTTTTGGATAGTTCATTGTTGGTATGCAGAAATGCTACTGATTTTCGTATGTTGATTTTGTATCCCACAACTTTACTGAATTCATTTATCAACTGGAGTCTTTAGGGTTTTCTATATTTAGGATCATGTTATCTGCAGAAACTATGTAATTTCTTTGAATGTCTTTTATTTTTTCTCTTGCTTAGTAGTTCTGGTTAAGACTCCCAGTACTATGTGAAACAGAAGTGGTGAGAATGGGCATCCTTGTCTTGTTCCTGATCTTAGAGAAAGAGTTTCCTACTTTTCCCCAATGAGTATGATGTTACCTGTGGGCTTGTCATATATGGACTTTATTATGTTGAGGTACATTTCTCTATACCTAGTACATTCCTCTATACCTAATTTGGTGAAAGACATTTTTTAAAATCATAAAACGATGTTGAATTTTTTCAAATGCTTTATCTGCATCAATTGAGATGATCATATCGTTTTGCCCTTCATTCTGTTAATGTGGTATATCACATTTATTCACATTTATGCATAGTGTTGAAATATATTCAATTTTCTAGAAATAGTGCTACTAAGAGAAGATGGCAATTTATTTTGGTTGGAAATTTCCCATAAGTTGTTAGCCGCTAGGGAAAATCATGCCTGCAGTAGTTAATTTTCTTCCATGTGTACTTTTATATTGTAGTAAAGATCTTTTAGGGATTTTTTTTTTTAAATGACATATCTCAAAAGATTATAGTATATACATGTACTAAGGGGTCCTTAGTACCACCCTCAGGTTCAGTGATTCACTAGAAGGACACATAGAACTCAGAAGAACTATTGGACTCACAGTTATGGTTTATTACAGTGGGAGAATACAATTAAAATCAGCAAAGTTAAAAGGTGCATAGAGCAGAGTCTGGAGAGACTAGGCACTAGTTTCCAGTTGTCCTCTCCCAGTGGAGTCATATGGATAGTGCTTAATTCTCTCAGCAATAATATGTGACCACATATATGAAGTAATGTCAACCAGGGAAGTTCATCTAAGCCACAGTGACCAGGCTTTTAGTTGGAGATTGATCACTTAGTTATGAAGTGTCCTCATTGGTGACCAATGTGGTCTGTTTGTGTACCTCCAAAATTCATGTTGAAGCCTCATTTCCACTGCAGTGGTATTAAGAGTTGAGGCCTTTTGGGAAGTGATTACATCATGAGGGTTCTGTCCTTGTGAATGGCATTAATACCCTTAGAAAAGAGGCTCCAGAGAGCTGCCTGGCCCTTCTGTTTCTTCTGCCATTTAGGGACACAGGAACAAGATGCCATTGTGCAAGCAGAGAGCAAGCCTTTACCTTACACTGAATCTGCTGGCACCTTCATCTTGAACTTCTCAGTCTCCAGAACTGTGAGATATAAATTTATATTATTTATAAATTACTCAGTCTAAGGTATTTTATTATAGTAGCACAAATGAACTAAGACACTGACCTTAGTTAATCAATCTTCAGCTCCTTAAGAGATCAAATTGACACTGGTTCACCCAAGACCCCCACCATAAACCACATTGTTAACATAAACTGTCTTTTGTGGCCCAAGTTTCCAGGTAAACAAAGACACTTATCAGGCATAATATTCCAAAGGCTTAGAGATTATCTTCGGGGAGCTGGTCAGGGTCCAAACCTTTGTTTGGAATGTGCAGGATTTGGACAACCCAGGTCTTCTGAGTTAACCCTTTACTGCACCCTTTGGATTTTATTTCAGAATATGAAAAGGAATACTGCAAAACTTCTATTATTAAAAGGCAGCATTAGGTTTTCTAGGGTTTAGAATCACTGTATTAAAACATAGAAAGAGATTGAGTTAGAACAACATTTTACACTCTGAGAGAAAAGATAGCCGACTGCAACTTCAATTCACCTCTTCTTTCAGTCTCCTTAAGGTGGTAGAGTGCAATTTCCAAGGCACAGGTATCTGGAGTCAATCTGGACAATAATCTGGCCCTACTATTCACAAAGTATGTGATTCAGGGGAGGCTACTGAAAGGTCTCATGACTAAGTTTCTGCATGTGCTAGTATACTAGGATTGTAAAGTACCCTACTAAGAACATAGTCAGTTATTTGTAAATGATTTTTGGTAAGCATTCAATGTCTATTAGTATTACTAATATTATTAGCTTTTGTAAGAGAAGAAATGGGGTTACCAAAATCAGAATGCAAAGAAAGGTTCAGCGTCATTTGCATTTTGAGTAATGGTGCCTTTTCAGGTTTGGGTTCTGGAGGGCTCTTGCTCTCAGTCTTTCTCCCAATTAATTAAGGGATACATGCTATTTGAGGTGGGTTTTGAGTTCTGAAGAATGAAGAGCAAGGATGGAAAAGTGCGAGTTGTCTCCTGAGGGCCTGCTCAGCACTTTTGGTTCAAAAAGAGAGAGCTTAAAGCAAATCTCTTTTATGTTTCTAAATTGTCCAAACCTATTGGCTAACGTACAAATGAAGCAGAGATTCATGGCAGCAGTTCAGTGAAGTAATAAACATTTTGCTGCAGTTTTCTTTGGTGCTGCTTCCCTTGAGCTGCTGAGAGGATGGACTTTGTATGGCACCTCCACACACAATTTACCAGTTACCTAACAGCCTGAACTCATAAAACTTTTCTTATCTAGGGTGAACAAATTACATTATGTAAAGTGATTTTGAAGTGCTTTAGTCATTGCTTTCATGATATACATACAACTTATAAGAGTATGTGATTGATTCATTTAGGCAAAATAGGTTGCATAAATTGGCTTTTATCAAAAACAACTTAAAATAAGAGAATTGATTAATTGAAGACAATATACCTCAGTTGAAGAGTCTCCATTTATGGTAGAGTTACATACCACATTATCCAAAGTGCAGTGCTATCAAGTAGCAGAAAGCGAAAATATGTACTGTGCATTAGAGAGCCTGCTTTCTAGAACGGCCCACAGGGCACGGGGGTGGTCTTGGGGATGAAGTGACTCATGCTCCCAACCCTAGCTAAAGCTATTAATCTTTCTTCTTTTTCAGAAAACTTTTTCAGAGAATTGAAGTACAATTGAGCCTGTTGGATAATGCATTTTAATAAAATAACATCTTCTTAGGAGATTCCCACAGCTTTTGCCCAAAGTGATGAAGAAAGCTTGCTCTTTGCCCCATCACAAAGCTCTGGACAACCTTTTCAGACTTCAGCAGCCCTGGGGACCCTCCAGAGATGACCAAGGTGAACTCTTGCTGCTTGGCATTCCTACTGTTCTCAGAATTGTCAGACTTCCAGCCACTCCCAAGTTCACATTATCGTAATGCTCTGGGGCTCCTCTCCACTGATGAAGTCTCTCACTCCTTTTACACTCTCCTAAACCTTTTCACTATGCCATTTGGTACTCCTGATCTATGATCAGCAAACTCTTGTGTAGCCTCAGTTTCTTTCACGCATTGGCCTTAACCGAACCTCCTTCTGTAGTATCTCTCAAGCAGAGATTCACCTGCTCACACCCTGTATCAGTCCGTTTTGTGTTGCTATAACAGAAATACCTGAGACTGGGTAATTTATAAGGAAAAGAGGTTTATTTGGCTTACGATTCTGGGACAGCTGCATCTGGCATGGGCCTCAGGCTGCTTCCACTCATGGCGGAAAGTGGCAGACCGCCACACAGCCGGTGGGTACAGGCAGATCACATGGCGAGAGGAAGCAAGAGAGAGAGAGAGGAGGTGCCAGGGTCTCTTAAAACAATCAGCTCAGGCAGGAACTAACAGAGCAAGAACTCACTTGTTAATCCCCCCTCCCCCAGGGAGAGCATTAATCTTCCATTCATGAGGATCCGTTCCCATGACTCAATCAGTTTCCAACACTGCCACATTGGGGATCAAATTTCCAAATAAGTTTTGGAGGGGACAACACATCCAAACTCCATGACACCCCACTTATCTTTGGGTCAGATCATGTGAAATACACAGGATATTAATGCCTTGACCACCTGCCTCAAATGGGATTCTCCTATTCACCGGATATTCTCACTTCTGTGGGTACATTTCCTACCTTTTATCTCCCCCAAATCTTCCACCTTAAAATTCCTACTGCAGACATTTCACTGGGAGGCCCTTCCTATATTTCTTGTTGGCTCATATAGCTTATTGGCATAATTGTTTTGTTTTTATGCTTTAGCTCTTCAGCATCAACCTTAACTCATGTAGCTTTCTCATAACTATTTCAGATTTTTACTCTCTATCCTCAAAGACCTAACCCCTTCCTTCTTACTTTTGGCAAATGATTTGGACTTTGATATCCACCTATGTGACACAGACATTTAGATGTCTCAGTCATCTCGAACTCAGTATATGGAAAAATTTTTGAACTCTCTTCTTATTTCAAAAATGACTCTCCTTTGGTGTTCTCTATCTCTGTTGCACTCTTGAACACCTCCAACATAGTCACTCAAAAATTTAAAATTATAAACCTGAAGGTCTCCTGTCTATAGTCATCCCGTTGCCATCATTAGAAAGTTTAAGTGCTTGTTAATCATGCTACTGCATGGGCTGGCTCCTGCCTATTCATCTCTCTAACCTCATCTCATGCCAGTCCCTTGTTCCACCCACAGTCAGCACATTTTATTTCTTATAATGTACTCAGGGTCCCTGCACAGGCAGTTTTCTCTGTCTACCTTTATACCCAGCAACCAGCTTACACCTTCTCATTCTTCATGTCTCAGTTAAAAAACCTCTTCTTCCCATGAAACCTCCACTGTCCAAGCTCTCTAACCACTCTGGGTTAGGTCTTTCTGTTATACAAAATAATAAAAAGTTTCATATCTCAATGAGAATGATTGATTAGTATCTCTTTCCTACCCTCAAAGTAAGCTCTATAATGTTAGGGTCTGGGTCCATTGTATTTACCCATATAGATTCTCAATAACATCCATGAAAAATAAATGAATGACTTTAAATTAGTCTGTTTACCATGTTTTGCAAACTTATCATTATATTTTTTTTGTGACTCACAGTGGTATGATTGTCTCTCCTCAAAGAAGACATGAATAACTGCAGCCCCTTTATTATCTCAATTTCATGCACTCTGCTCTTGGGTCACTATCTCCTATCTTTCCAGGTTGTCCCCTCTGTTGCTCCTACTCCATCGAAACTTTGTGCTTGTACCCCTGAAGCTGAATGTGACTGAAGAAAAACAATTACACTGACTGTTCCTGCTTTAAATTCATCACCACAAGCCTAAAAGTAAATGCTTAATTCTGCCCAGCCATCAGAGTACCTTTCCCTAGGCTGTTCACTCTCCCACACTCGCAGAAGATTTTCACACCTCTTCCTTTCTCATACTTTGAGTACTACCCTCGCAGCCTTCCCTCTCAGCTAACACCCTTGCTTCCTTCTCCACTGAGAACACTGAAGCATCTAAAGAGAAAGAGAAATTAAGGTGGGAAATATAACATCATGCTTGTGTGTTTTGGAATAATAATGGAAACAGGGAAAACAAAATGATACAAGAGAAAGGGTGCAGAATTTCTGGAGCAATGTCTTCACATGGATGACCACACAAGTATGATGTTATTCTCCCATCTTAATTTTTCTTTAAAATTTATAAAAATAATTTTCTGATATCATTCAATACTTTCTGAAATGTGACTTTGAGTGCAGTATGTCAGTTTCGTACTTTATGTAATTTATTGTTTGTTGATTGTTTCTTGCTTTTTTCTTTGTGTGTGTGTATGTTTTGCTAATAGACTACTTTGTTTTTTATTTTTCTCAATTTATACAGAATATATACTTTGCTTTCATTCTAGTAATATTTATTTTTAGGTAAATATAATGGTTATTTTCTTTGAGTATTGGTGTCTATCAACCACTTCCATGTATTATAACAAATTCGATTTGATTTTTTCCTTGCACCTATATCCAGTTTTTTTTTTTAAATAGGGAAATCTATGTTATTTCATATTTGTTATATCAGGTTTTCTCTTTCAAGATTTTTTATATTATATTAAGTTTTATAATGAATTAATATGCATTCAAGCAATTTCTTATTTAAATAGTTTTATTTCTTAGAGAAAATTTCTTTATACTATGATTTTTTTTCTCTATTCTTAAAACTGATTTTTGATTCTTTTCTCATTTTGTGGAATTACTTCTTCAAATATTTTGTTCTTAGTGTATGCATATATAAGGGTACTTCAAAAAGTTAGTGAAAAATAGAATTAACAGATAACACAAATCTTTCCATGAACTTTTTGAAGACCCCTCGTACTATACTTTCTGTACATTTGCACATCTAAAGATATCTGTTCTTGTTCTTACATTTGAATACAAAGTTAGCCTTGTATAGAGTTCCTTTGTTATAACTTTTTTTTTTCTGTGCAAAACTCAGTAAATATTGTTTTACTTTCTAATCTTAAGAATAGGGTGAAGGAAGTTCAGGGGTTCATATGTCCTATACCATCCCCACAATCTGAAGGAGGAGAAAGTGCAACTATTAAAATGTGGTGAAATTTTCAAAAGCATAGGTAAGAGGTAAAGTATGTTTCTCTCTACTTTGTGAACAGGTGAAGACTGCAATATTTTCAGCTAGAAAGCAAATAAAAATTATACAACTGATTCTGGTACTTTAACCTCATCATTTTTGTCCCATTTATGTCCTGCCTACAGACCTGTTCAAACATACTCACTTGTTTATAATGACACTCTACAATACCATCATGCGAGGTACACAAAATCTCTTAAATTTTAGCTGTGGTTGGATGTAGTTTATTTCTTGGTACCTGTGATGACTTTCAAACTGTACAAAATAAAAACTGTACTAATATTTTCATAATAATTAAGATGCATTCAATAAGTGAAGAGTGCAAAATAACCAAATATTTTATTATTATCAAGAAATTTTCACTTGGTGCTAATATAATGAGAATATACTGAGGTTACACTATGAGATTATAATCATTTCATGGCTTGAAAATCATGAAAATAAGGAAGAAATGGTATCAACTAAAATTTACCTATAAAGCAAGAAAACTTTAAATCAAAACACTTGAAATTTACAAACATCTTGGTTTAGATTTTTCTGATCATGTTCTACATAGGAGGTAGCTTTCCCTTGTTTATGTTATTGGTCTAACAATAAAAATTCACCCATGAAAGATAGTTATTTACAATAAAAAAGACTTTAATCTAAATAACACTATAACGGGCTGGCCCGTGGCTCACTCAGGAGTGTGTGGTGCTGATAACACCAAGGCCATGGGTTCGGATCCTATATAGGGATGGCCGGTTAGCTCACTTGGGAGAGTGTGGTGCTAACACCAAGGCAAGGGTTAAGATCCCCTTACCAGTCATCTTAAAAAAAAATAAAAAATAAAAAATAAAAAAATAAATAACACTATAACAACAACGACATTGGAAAATTTCAAAAAATATGACTTTAAATAATATTGAAAATAGGTGCAATTAAGGACTGAATGCCAATTTCACGGTAAAACTGTAGCTGATAGTTATAATTACAATTATAATTAAATTACCTAATCACAAGAGGTTAAATAAATAGAATGCACTTGAAATTCATAGCGAACTATACGTATTTACTTAGACAACAATTTTTATACTTAAGAAAGATAATCTATTTTATTGTGAATACAGTCCATAAAAGAACCGTTTTAACGTATTAGTTCATAAGATAATATTCCTACAAAGTTGCGCAAATTCAAAATAGAATCATAAGAATTAGAATGCTGCATGACATTGGCTACTAGATCTTTTTTGGTTTCTTTCGTAGTATCTGATGGAAATATTGATGTACACATAAATGACAGCTGTCAGTTCATGTAAGATAGCCGAATACCAAAATTTTTCTGAACAGAGTTCTTAGATTTTATTATTGTAGAAAAGGCAGCTGGAAACAACATAAATAAGTTCTCGTAGTATCTGATGGAAATATTGATGTACACATAAATGACAGCTGTCAGTCATGTAAGATAGCCGAATACCAAAATTTTTCTAAACAGAGTTCTTAGATTTTATTATTGTAGAAAAGGCAGCTGGAAACAACATAAATAAGTTCTTTTTTTTTTTTTTTTTTTTTTTTTTTAGGAAGTAGTTCTTTTATTCTGCTGATGAGGGTGAAAATTGGTAAGAACATTTTGGAGAGCATTTGGCAACTGCAAGTATATTTTCAAAAGTGCAAATCATATAACACAGCAATGCTACTTTCAGGTATATAACATAGAACATTCTGCACCTATATATAAGGAAACATTTATAATTACATGCCTTGTAGAATTTTTATAACAATGAAATATTAGAAACATCCTTTGAGTGAAGGATTAACAAAACGTTTTCTCTTTCTATGTGAAACAATTAGGCTAACTTTCTACCTCTGCTCCTCTGGGAACCTGACGAAGGCAAATGTCAGCTGCATAGGTAACATTGCTATGGTAAAAATGATCTGTGACTGATAAATTGCATCTGGACTGTAAGTGAACTGTGAATGCTTGGTAGGATGCCATAGCCCTTGGGCAGTGATTTTTGTAACTGTTGCAGGGGATATTGTCTCCTGTTTGGGATATGCTGCTTCTAAATCTGGGTGGCTTGTTTGGTCTTGTTTCCTGACATCTGAGTACTTAATCTGGGATAAATGGGGGGCGGGCGGTGCAGAAAGAATAGTTAGTGAGCTGTGTGGACAGCTGAGGGGACTCCCCTTGAAAACACTTCTGGCAGGAGGGAAGCCAACACCTATGTGGCCTATTGAGCTTTGTAAGCGTGATTGTCTACTTGAGCCTAACATCACCACTGATGACACTATAGAATCCAAATGTTCATCAGAAAGGAACACATGATATAATGATAAAACAGGATGCTACATGGTGGTTGAAAGTAATAAAATATATCCAGATGTATAAATTGTTACATATCTCAAAAATATTTTTAGTTAAAAAAAGCTAATATCACAATTACACATACAATGGGACAGCATTCATGTAAATATTAAAAACACAAAATACATCACCACATATATAATATAATACATATAATACATTTATGTTTATAAACATATATAAACACCACTCATGTATTAGAAATATAAAAATCTGGACTTGAGAAACAAAGTTCACAATAAGTATGTCTTGAAGGGAGGAAGGAAATGAGACTGAGAAGAAATATAAAAGAGATGTCAATTTTACCTGTAATGTTTCATTTATTTAAAAAAAATTGAAAAATTTACATTTAGGTATAACTATATTTATTAATATAAAGAGATATGGATAATATCATATTTTTAAAAGATGCTACAATTTGTTCCTCTGGTAGAAATGATTATATTAAGATAATTGGGGATTTCTTCTTTCTCCTTAATATATTTATGTATTATGCAAAGTTTTTCACAACTATAGAGCAATTATATAAATAAAACCACTTTAATTTCTCAGGCAGGGTTGCTGGTGAGAGGATGGAAAATGCTTTCCCAGGTGCTTGAGGTCATTAGCATCAGGCACTATATTTTCTCCATACCAAGCTTCAGTTTAGAATGGAAAGAAATGGGCATTTCTCCTCATACATATTTATAAAGCACCCACTTGTGGCCATTTTGGGCCATGGAACTGAGTTGATGACCTTAAATTTCATAATGATAATCAACTTCTTAGAGATAGTAAAGAATGTAATCTGAAGAACAAAGATTAAATAACGTAAATTGCTTATCAATAATTTTATATGTCTTACCCCATTTCTTGAAATCCTTCAAATGCATTTACCCCCAATAGCCACATCAGTATTGCTTGAAAAATAATGCAGATCCCCACTGGTGCCCCTTTTGGCTAAGGCGAATCACTGGACAGAACTCACTATTATTCTCTGTATCTTTGAATTCCTTTAACCTTCATCTCTTACTCATGACAGCATCAGGAAATAAGCAACAAAAAAACCCACCTTCCTCCTCCTTCTCTTTATTTTCCTTCGAAGTCATCATTAACCTCCAAGGCTTCAGATACTTAAGCATACAAAGTCTTATAAAGTTTTTTTCATTCTAGCCAGTGGGAGGTCATATATCTATCACATGCCTTTTGACCTTTTAATTCCTAGTGCAGTACTTAATCAGTATATCTTCAGGGGCCAGCCATTGCTAAACTTTACACATCATTAATTACAGCAACTTTTTTAAAAAATTGAAATATAATTGATTATACCTATTTGTCTGGTACAGAGTTGAGTATCAATACCTGTGTACAATGTATGATGATCAAATCAGGATAATTATCATATTCATCATTACAAAACAAAATCATTTCTTTGGGTTGAGGACATCAATCTCCTCTATTCTAGCAATTTGATAACAGGCAGGAAATTAATGTTAACTATAGATGCCTAGCTTCACTTACTTTTCCTAACTAGCTGTTTTATGCCCATTAATCAATTTCACACTATTCCCCCTCCCCCTTTCCTACCTCTAGTAACCAAAGTTCTGTTTTCTCCTTCTTTAAGTTTAATTTATTATCAATTCTTCCTTCCTTCCTTCCTTCCTTCCTTCCTTCCTTCCTTCCTTCCTTCCTTCCTTCCTTCCTTCCTTCCTTCCTTCCTTCCTTCCTTCCTTCCTTCCTTCCTTCCTTCCTTCCTTCCTTCCTTCCTTCCTTCCTTCCTTCCTTCCTTCCTTCCTTCCTTCCTTCCTTCCTTCCTTCCTTCCTTCCTTCCTTCCTTCCTTCCTTCCTTCCTTCCTTCCTTCCTTCCTTTCTCTCTCTCTCTCTCTCTCTCTCTCTCAGCTCCCACTTATGAGTGAGGACATGCAGTATTTCTCTTTCTGTGCCTGGCTTATTTCACGTAGCATAATTTTCTTTAAGTTCATCCATGTTGCTGTGAATGGCAGAATTTCGTTCTTTTTTTTGGCTGAGTAGTATTCCATTGAGTATATATACCACATTTTCTTTATCAAGTCATCTGTAGATAAACATTTAGATTGGTTCCATATCTTGGCTGCTGTAAATAGAGCTGCGAAAAACATGGGAGTACAGGTGTCCCTTCAACATGATGGTTTCCATTCCTTTGGGTATATACTCAGCAGTGGAATTGCTGGATCGTATGGTAGTTCTGTCTTCAGTTGTTTGAGAAATCTCCATACTGTTTTTCATAATGAGTGTACTAATTTACAGTCCTACCAACAGTGTAGAAGAGTTCCCTCTTCTCCACATCCTTGCCAGCATTTGTTATTCTCTGTCTTTTTGATAATAGCCAGTCTAACTGTCTCTTCTCCACATCCTTGCCAGCATTTGTTATTCTCTGTCTTTTTGATAATAGTCAGTCTAACTGGGGTGAGATGATATCTCAATGTGGTTTTGATTTAAATTTCCCTGATGATTAGATATGTTGAACGTTTCTTCATGTACCTGACAGCCATTTGTATGTCTTCCTTTGAAAAATGTTTGCTCAGCTTCTTTGCACATTTTTTAATTGAATTATTTGTTTTTTTTTTACTGTGAAGTTGTTTGAGTTCCTTGCATATTCTGGATATTAATCCTTTGTCAGATGAATAGTTTACAAATATTTTCTCCCATTCTATAGGTTGTCTTTCTGATCTGCTGATTGTTTTCTTTGTTGTGCAGAAGCTTTTTAGTTTGATATAATCCAATTTATTTTTTCTTTTGTTGTTTGTGCTTTTGGGGTTTTATTCATAAAACCTTTGCTCTGTTCTACTTCTTGAAGTATTTTGCCTATGTTTTCTTTTAGGAGTTTTATTATATCAGGTCTTATACTTAAGACTTGAGTCCATTTTGAGCTGATTTTGGTATATGGTGAGAGGTACAGGTCTAGTTACATTCTTCTGCATATGGATGTCCAGTTTTCCCAGCACCATTTATTGAAGAGGGAGTCTTTTTCCCTATGTATGTTCTTGTTGCCTTTGTCAAAGATAACTTGGCGGTAAGTATGTGGGTTGATTTCTGTGTTCTATATTCTGTTCCATTGGTCCAAGTGTCTGTTTTTATGCCAGTATCATGCTATTTTGGTTACTATAGCTTTTTAGTATGATTCGAAGTCCGGTAGTTTTATGCCTATGGCTTTGTTCTTTTGCTCAGGGTTGCTTTTACTATTCAGTGTCTTTTGTTGTTCCATATAAATGTTAGGATTGGTTTTCTATTTATGTGAAGAATGTCATTCATATTTTGATGGGGATTGTATTGAATCTGTAGATTGCTTTGGGTTGTATGGACATTTTCACAATGTTAATTCTTCCAATCTAAGAGCATGGGATGTCTTTCCATCTTTTTGTGTCCTCTTTAATTACTTTCAGTAGTGTTTTGTAGTTCTCATTGTAGAAATCTTTTACTTCCTTGGTTAAATTGATTTCTAGGTATTTTATTTTTTTTGGTGGCTATTGAAAATGGACTTGCTTTCTTCATTTCTTTTTCTGCTGGTTCATTGTTGGTGTATAAAAATGCTACTGATTTTTGTACATTGATTTTGTATCCTACAACTTTACTGAATTTATCAGTTCTAAGAGTTTTTTGGTGGAGTCTTCATGTTTTTCTCTATATAGTATTATGTCATCTGCAGAGACAGTTTGACTTTATCTTTCCCTACTTGGATGCCCTTTATCTTGCCTGATTGCTCTGGCTAGTACTTCCAATAGTATATTAAATAGGAGTAGTAAGAGTGGGCATCCTCATCTTGTTCCTGTTCCTAAAGGTAAAGCTTTCAGCTTCTCCTCATTCAGGATGCTAGTGGTGGGTTTGTCATATATGGCTTTTATTGTATTGAGATACTTTCCTTCTATATCTAATTTGTTGAGAGTGTTTATCATTAAGGGATGTTGAATTTAGTCAAATGTTTTTTCTGCATCTATTAATATGATCATACGGTTTTTGTCTTTGATTTTGTTGATGTGGTATATCACTATTATTGATTTGCTTGTGTTGAACAATCCTTGCCTCATCAGGATGAATCCCACTTAAGTATGCTATATAATCTTTTTAATGTCCTATTGAACTCTGTTTGCTAATATTTTTGTTGAGAATTTTTGCATCTATGTTCATCAATGGTATTGGCCTTTTCTTTCCCGTGTCTTTGTCTGATTTTTTAATCAGGATGATGCAGGCCTCATAGAATGAGTTTGGGAGAATGGCCTGTGTTTTAATTTTTTTGAATGAATTGAAAAGGATTGGTATTAATTCTTCTGTAAAGATTTGGTAGAATTCAGCAGTGAAGCCATCTGGTCCTGGGTTTTTTTTTTGTTGGGAGACTGCTGATTACTGATTTAATCTCATTGCTGAATATTGGCCTATGCAGGTTTTCTGTTTCTTCTTGGTTCAGTATTGGTAGTTTCTATATGTCCAGAAATTTATCCATTTCCTCTAGATTGTCAAATTTTTTGGTGTATCATTGTTCAGATAGTCACTAATGATTCTTTGTATTTCTGTGGTATTCGTTGCAATGTTTACTTTTTCATCTGCTTTTTGATATTTGGGTCTACTGTCTCTTTTTTTAGTTAGTCTAGCTAAAGATTTGTCTATTTTGTTTATCCTCTTAGAAAACCAAATTTTTGTTTCATTGATCTTTTGTACAATTTTGGGGGGGGGCTCTATTTCATTTATTTCTGCCCTAATCCTTATTATTTCTTTCCATCTATGATTTTTTTGTAGATAGAAAATTTTGTTATTGGATTGTTTTTGTTTTTCTAGTTCTTTGAGAGGTTTAACCTTATGTTATTTATCTGAAGTCTTTTTATTCTTTTGATGTAAACATTTATTGCAATAAACTTCCCTCTTAGTATTGTTTTGCAGTATCCCAAAGGTATTGGTATGATGTGCTTTTATTTTCATTTGTTTCAAGAAAATATTTGATTTCCTGCTTAATTTCTTCTCTGACCCATAGATCATTCCAGAACATGTTGTTTAATATCCACGTATTTGTAGTTTCCAGAGTTTCTCTTGTTATTGATTTTTAGTTATTCTATTGTGGTCTGTAAAGATACTTAAAATGATTTCAATTTTTAAAAAATTTGTTGATACTTGATTTCTGGCATAACATGTGGTCTATCCTGGAGAATGTTCCATGTGCTGATGAGAAGAATGTATATTCTGTAGTTGTTGGATGAAGTGTTCTGTAGATGTCTGTCAAGTCCAATTCATCTAAAACATAGCTTAAATCGTGTGTTTCTCTGCTGATTTGTTGCCTCGATGATCTGTCCAGTGTTGACAGAGGAGTCTTAAGGTCCACAACTATTATTGTATTGGGATCTATCTCTCTGTTTAGGTCTAATGATGTTTGCTTTATAAATCTGGTGCTCATACACACACACACACATATACATAATATAGATAGATATTTGCTTTATATATCTGGGTGCATATATATTTATGATTGGTATATCCTCTTGCTGGATTGATCCCCTTAACATTATTTAATGACCTTCTTTGTGTCTTTTTATCATTTTTGGTTTAATGTCTATTTCATCAGATATAAGAATAGCTATTCCTGCTTGTTTATGGTTTACATTTCTGTGCTGTGTCTTTTTCCATCCCTTCACTATTAGTCTGTGTGAGTCTTTACAGGTAAACTGAATTTCTTGTAGGCAGCATATAGTTGGTGCTATTTTTAAATCCATTCAACCAGTCTACGTTTTTGATAGGGGAATTCAATCCATTTACATTTAGAGTTGTTACTGAAAAGTATTGTCTTACTCCTGACATTTTATTGATTTTTTTAATGGTTGTTTTATATATCCTTGTTCCTTTCTTCCCTGCTATTGTTTGTCTTTGGTGTCAGATTTTTGTGGTGGTGAGATATAATTTCTTTCTAATTTGCACATATGCTCTACCAGTGGGTTTTATTCTTTCTCATGCATTCATGCTTCCATTTATGGCATCTACATGAGTTTGAATTTTAGTGGTGTTGTAAAAAATTTATTTTTTTTTGCATTAAATGATAGTATGGCTTTGCATGGAATAAGAGAATTCTGACATGTTCCAAATTTTAAAAATTTCCATATAACACTATGCATCTGAAATATGAGAGGCATTTTGTTTCACAAAATATTTGTGAAGAAGTTAAATTTGTAACATTTAGGAAATATTATTGGTTGAGAACATATTGAATTGTATATCAGCATGGATTATATGAAAGAATGTTTCAAAAATGCAGCTTGGCTAAAAATTGGAGTGATTTGATGATGTTGGCTTCCAGATTCGAATTTTATCTTTTCCCTTAAACTTCTGTATCACATGTTGAGGGTTTGGGATTTTGCCTAAGGGTGCCAAAGTAAAAGTATTGTCTTTTCCCTTTTCTTTTCCAAAGTTAGAAGCATTGAAGAGAAACAAAATGCTTAGGACAGTGAAGAAGAATTATACAAAATAAAAAACACAAAACTAACCAAACAAAAAGGCAAACAAAAAAGTCTGATATTTTAAAGTTTTTAGAGTTATAAACAACAGAACATAATTTAAAAAATTAAACACTTTTTGAGACTATTTATAAGCAGTGTTTGTAATTTAAGGACACTCTCTCCAATCTCTACTCCACTGCCATCATTTATATTGTCAGTCCTTTGGCCAACATTGCTACTATCACCACTCTTTCTCTCATTTCCCTGTAGTCCACATAACTGAGACTGTGGTGGTAAATGAGAACTAACCAGATCTATCCAAAAGGGAATATGGGTGGGGGGAGATGGGGACAGTGGGAGAATGAACACAGATGAAGTTTGTTTTCACCCTGTTTGAAGGTAGATTTTAAAAGATCGGTGCCTGTTCATTTCTACATTTATCTTTTTAAGTGGTAATATTAACATTTTTTTCTCTGTTTAACAAGTTCATTTAACCACATTGGACTCACTGATCCAATTTTGTGAACTGGTGGTATAATACATACAATATAATAAAGCAGACAATTAATTATTTTTTAAATGAGCCTTGATTGTACAGAATTATGTTAATCATAATGCTTGGATGCTGGTTTCTAGACAAATTATCTTCATTGGCAATGCAAGGTCCTCTTTTATTTGATGTGTGTAGGTATGAGTGTGTATATATGCATTTATTAATATAAAGAGCACCAGTGAACTCAAACCTTACTCAAGAACTAGACCATTTCTAGTTATTTATATCTATATATTTATTCATTTTCATACTATATAGCTCTATCTCCCACCTCCAAACAAACAGTTTCCTGAATTTTATGTTAATCATTTTCCTGCTTTTTTTTTTTTTTTTTTTCGGTAACAGCTTTATTGGGATATAATTCACATACCAACCAATGAACCCATCTAAAGTGTATGTTTACTGTTTTTTAGTGTATTCATATAGTTATACAAACATTACCACAATCAATTTCAGAACATTTTCATCACCTCAAAAAGTAACCCTGTTTTCTTTGCAGTCACCCTCAATCTTCTCATCTCTTGCAGCCTCAGGCTACCATTCATCTCCCTCCTCTCTGTATAGATTTTCTTATTTTGTACATTTCATATGAGTGAAATCCTGTAATATATTATATATTTTTTTCACTTACCATAATGTTTCTAAGTTCACTGTGTTGTAGCATGTACCAGTGTTTCTTTTTTATTGCCAAATAATATTGCGTTGTATGGACATACCATATTTTATTTATCCTTTCATCAATTATTGAGCATCTTCATTTTTCCTCTTTTTGACTGTTTTGAATAAGGAAACTATGAACATTCATGTACAACTCTTTTTTGTAGACATGTATTTTTATTTCTCTAGGGTATATATTCAGGAGTAAAATTGCTGGTCATATGGTAATTTTATATGTGACATTTTAAGGAATTGCCAGGTAATATTCCAAAGTGATTGCACCAGTTTACATCTCTACTAACAGTTTACAGGAGTTAAAATTTCTCCACATACATGCCAACACTTTTTATTATCTGTCTTTTTAATTATAGAGATGGGTTTTAGTGGGTGTGAAGTGGTATCTCACTGTGGTTTTGACTTACATTTTCCTGATGACTAATGATGCTGAACTTCTTTTCATGTACTTATTGGTCATTTATATATCTTTTTGAAAAAATGTCTTTTTAGATTGCCCATTTTTAAACTGGGTTCTTTGTCTTATGACTTGGATACTATTTCTCCCATACAGTGAAATATTTTTTTCACTTTCTTAATAGTGTCCTCTGAAGCACAAAAATTCTTAATTTTGATGAAGTCCAATTTGTCTATCTTTGAAATCATTGCCAAATCCAAGGTCATGAAGATTTACCTACGTTTTCTTCTAAGAGTTTTATTATTTTAGCATTTATATTTAGGTCTTTGATCCACTCTGAGTTAATTTTTGTATATGGTGTGAGGTAGAGGTCTAACTTCATTTGGATGTGTGTATTTAATTGTCCTAGCACTATTTGTTGAAAAGACTATTATTTCCCTATTAAATTGTTTTGACACCCTTGTCAAAAATCAATTGATGGTAAATATGTGGGTTTATTTCTGGATTCTCAATTCTGTTGTATTAATCTATATCTCTATCCTCAATTATCACATCTTTATTCTCATGTTCTTTTGAATTAATTTGCACATGGTTTTTGTTTGCAATGATCCAGTATTTTTTAGGGATTATAAAAAAATATAAAAATTTAACCATATATATTCTTTAGGGACTTAGTGTTTTCAGTCAACATTTTCTAAGATTTGTTACTAAGATTGATCCATATTGTAGGTAGCAATAATTCAATTATTCCACGTTGTGTAATATTTTATTGTTGAATATACCACACTTTCTTTGTCTACCACCCTTTCTATAGGCATGTGAGTCATTTCTTATCCCCCTCCCCCATTTTGTACAATTTTTCTGTGAAAATTCTTTTAATATCTTCTAAACCACATGGTTGAAGGTTTTCTGTTTAATGCTATGCACTATTATCTCATTACAACCTTGACTTGCATTTCCTTGATTATTAATGATGTGGAGCACTTCTTTGTATGCTTATTGCCCAAGGACATTTCCTCCTCCATAAAAGATCTTTCATGTTTTTGCCCACTTCAAATTGCATTATTTAAACTCTTCTTATTGATTTGTGATATTCATTTATATAACTTGCTACTAATCCTTTGTTAGTTACATGTGTTGTAAATATCTTATCCTCAATTTTTAGCTTGCCTTTTCACTTTTTAAAGGTGTGTTTTGATAATAAGTTATTTATTTAATATAGTATAATTTACCAGTCTTTTCTTACATAGAGCACACTTTGTGTGTTAAGATACCATTTTATCTCTCTAAATTATTTGTACTTTACAATAGAATTTTGAAAGTTTCATTTGACATTGGATACTATTTGAAGTTGAACTTAGTGTGTGGACTGAAAAGGGGATCCATATTTATATTTTTCCCTATGAAAAACCATTTTTTACAGCTGCAGTTATTAAATAGTCTCATTTTCCCCACAACTTAGTATGTCTCCTCTGTTAAAAATCAAATTTCCATATCAACTTGACAATTTTTACTCTATTTTGTCAATTTTTCTGTCTTTACAATAGTGCCACACCATCTTGATTAATATAGCTTCAGAATAAGACATGATTTTTTTTTTTATTAAGCCACACATTTGTAAGTCTTTCTATAATTGTCTTGGGTCATTTTTAAGAAACTAGAAAATCTTGGCTAGGTGCACCTACTCCAAAGTTATGAAGATATCCTATTTTGTTTGGTCTTCTGGAAGATTTACAGGCTTAATATTTCCATTTCAGTCTGACATATATGAAATTAACTTTTATGTATGATATAAGGTAGGGGTCAAATATTATTTTATTTTCTTATGGATTTTGAGTTATTCCAGTACCACTTTTTTCTTTGAGCAAGGGTATGTAATGTTGAGAGATGCATTTTTTTGGAGATGGATCTGTGTAGTATAGAGAGGCTTCTATAAGAAACTGGAGGTTTTAAAACCATCTGCAAGATGTATAAAATGCAGAAAAGAGGTTCCATGGCCTGAACTAGGGTAATGGCAATGGGAAAATAATTGAAATTGAGATATGATTAACAGGAAGACTACAGGACATAAGCCTATGGATCATGTTCCTTTTCTGCTCTTTTTTGTCAGGTCAGGGTCAATTCTGCATCTACTCCCCCATTCTTAGCCACTTTTTCAGCACAGACACCTATCTATGGCTTTTAAAAATATTTATCCCATTCAAGGGTTTCAGCTATCATGTTGGTGTAAAAACTAGTGCCACTATTTGCATACTATTTTACATATCACAAAAATGACACACATATAAACTAATTAGTAGGTCAGACAGATGTATCTCATGAGTAAGTGTCAGTGAGGTTTATGTATCTTTTATCTTGGTGATTTACCTAAAGAGGCAAAAATGCTTTAAGCCTTCTTTTGTTTCATAGCATGTTGAGTGCATTTTACTGAAAAAAGAAGTCATAAAATGTGCATGTAGTTTGAAGGCCAAAGACCTAGATTTGAGGCCCAGCCCCATCATCTACTACATGACCTTGGTTTGTAGTTAACCTCTCTTAAACCACAATTATGATCTTTGTTAATGGGGGTGATAAAATCCACATGACTTGGGGCAAGATTAAAAAATAGTATATGTGAAAATATTTTAAAATTGTACAAATATTAGTTTTTATATTTCATAACTTGTAGAGAATGAAAGCCCAGACTTTAGAATGAGTTAGAGATGTATGAAAAATTGTGCTCTGCTGTTAGCTGTGTATCCACTTAATTGATCTGAGACTCTAAGTGAGGGAAAAGAACATAAACAGTTTTTCCTACTATACTTTCCCAACACACTTTTGACACCAGATATGTGGGGATTCCTACCCAGCAGCAAGCAAGCCAGCATTTCCATAGCAGACACCAGCTGGGTGTCCTCTAATTGAATTTTGATACTATCTACTTGGAGATAGTGTCAGATCCCATACTGGGGCTCAGTCCCACAGACTGTCCCCCCACTTTAGATGCCAGGTACAAGCCCCAGGTTATTTTACCTGTGCTTCTGACTGACTGGCTCTACATTGCGGTTCTCATAACCCCTTCCTCCCTCTTTGGGCTCTATTCATTTGCTTGAGCAGTCCACAAAACCCAGGGAAACTCTTACATTTACCGGTTTATCATATTATAAAGGCTACAGATGAAGAGTTGCATAGGGCAAGCTATGGGGAAAGGGGATGAAGCTCCCAGGCCTTCCCCAGGTGTGCCACCCTCTGCAACCTCTGTGAGTTCAGCTGTCTGGAAGATATCCACAAGTTATCTGAACTCAGGCCTCTTGGGTTTTTATGGAGGTTTCATTACACAGGCACGATTGATTAAATCATTGGCCACTGGTGGTCATCTTAACCAACTTTAGTCTCTCGGAGACTAAAGTTAAGTTGACCACCAGTGGCCAATGATGTTTTGTTCTTTCCTGTGACCAGTCCATGTCTTAAAGCTATCTAGGGACTGCTAGCCATTAGTTAACTCATTAGCATACAAAGAAACAGCACTTTGAAGATTTTAAGGATTTTTAGGAGTTGTGTGTTTGGGACAAAGAACAAATATATATTTTCACAATATCAAGCCTTAATTTTTCCATTTTTAAAATGGTCATAATAATACATCAGAGATTCTGTACAGATTAGAGATAAGGTATGTAATGAGTGTAGTACTTGATGCATAGCACATGTTTTGTATGTTTTAGGCAATATGTTCAATTAAAAAAAAATCTCTCCTTCACTTTCTGACTCTAGCTTTCAATGATAGCTTCTGGTCGGGGTAACTCTGTAGCCTTCAGTACTGCTTATGCCTTATTATTTACTAATCTGAGGTGGTTAGATTTCAAAGTTTCTGGGGCACTATTTACATATACTGCAGTGTGATTAATGCCTCCTGCAGTTGTGCAATTTGGTAGTCTGTATGTGTCTTGCGTTCTCAGTATTGTAACCATGGCTTTTCAGTTAAAATTTATTCCCTGTTTATATTGCTTGTTCTTTCAATAAAATTTAGTAACTAACCTCTCATCTGTTTCTTCCTATCTGCCTTTTTAAGATCATGCCTCTGGCTCAAAAGTTGTGGGCTTAGGGGAGTTTTTAAGGATAATTGGAGGTAGTCTGGCTTGACACAAACCTTGCTAGGCTGGTCGAGCCTGCAGACCTCTCTACTGAGCCTGCATGAATGTGTGAAAACACTGCCTCTGGAGCCTGCCATTTTCTGAAGCTGCAGAGGCATGCTGATGGCTTGTGCCTGTGAGTGTCCTTGCCCCACTTCTGACCACTTCCCTGTGCTGAGGTGCAGAAAGCTGTTACCCCTAAGTATGGTGCTTTGGCAAGTGGGAATAAAGCAGTAGCCTCAAGGTCTCTCTGACACCCTCTCCCCCGCCCCTTAATTCTGAGCCAATCTCTAAGGCACAGGATGCAGCCATTCTCCTAGTTCCCATATCTGCCTAAAGTCTGCACCCACCAAAGAAGAAGACACTTACCTTTGGTCCTTTCCCTGAGTTTTTACTAACCTAACTCATATCACAGGAGGGAAGACTGGAGTCTGTCAACACACCTGGACTAATTTTTGTCACAAACTTTTGTCTTTTATTTTGGTCCCATTCAGTATTTTAAAGAAAATTGTTTACCAGTCATTGTCTGCTCTGTAGGCAAATAGATTTTGTCCCAGGCAGCTGTATGTTCTCTAGGCCCATCGAATCCCCCAAAGAATCATTTACTCCTACACTCATCCCCCTTTTCCCCATAGAGATGGGTATGAGTTCTGTACCCCACTGCAAAATTGGGACATTACTCTTTTGTGATTTCCCTCTCCCAGCATGTTAAATAATAAAATTGGTTATGCTCTTTCTTCATGTTGATCTAAGTTTGTCAGTGATTGTTATTAATGAATCTTCAGGGGTGAAGAGGAAGTTTTCCCTTGGCCTTTGCACCCATAAATATACCATCTTTCCTGCCATGGGCAAGATGGATTTCAGATACAAAGCTCCTGTATACAAATCTCACTTGGCTGTCTGGGAAATAAACCTTTTTCCCTACTACAAAGACCCATGCTTGGGTGCTTGGCAAATAACCACCGGTTCAGTAACAATATCATTCTTATCTATTAGCTCCTTCAACTTCGTGGTTTGAGTTCCTGCCACTGTCTCAGGTCTAGCTTCCCATTTAAGGTAAATTTTTTTAGCCATGTATGTCCTGAAATTTATAATAAAAAACATTTGCTTATGAAATGCACACAATCTCCCTAGAATCACTAAATGTGTTCATAGTGGAAACTGATTTTTTTGTTCACATAATTTATACTTATACTTGAAACTTTAGATGATTTTTTTTTCTTATTTGGAGAAAAGGAGAGGTTTAAAAAAATTTCTCACTGTAGCATGAAAATGGAAACTGTCAAGTGTTCTCTGTGGTTTCAGTTCAGATTTTTAGATTTATTCTGTGAACATTGATGGTATAGCTTCCTTTTGTTCTGTGTCGTTTTATGGGGGGATAGAATCAAAATTGTTCAAATCTAGCACAAAAGGGATTTGAAACAATAGCATAAATGACAGCTTATCCATGAAGGGATCATTTTTAATTGTCTTAGACATACCAGTTGGGACAGCCCAAAATCACCTTGGAAATTGCCAAGATAACAACTAATGCTTTTCAACAGATAACTTTCGTTTGCACTTCGTTTTATGTTTCCTCACACGTATATTTTCAATATGTATTTTTCATTCAAATACATTGTATAAATTTCCTTTATGGATTATAACATAACATTATGCCTTCTACTTTGTAAAAATAATGCAGATCATTTTGAGATGTGATCATATGAAAATTTATCTGCATTAAAAATGGAATAAAACCCTCTAAAAATCAATAAAGAAATCCCAACAGAAGAATGAGAAAAGACTTAAGCAATGAAATCCAAATTGCCATTGAATATGTAAAAAATGATAAATCCCACTAGAAAAAAAGAAAAAAAAAAGAGAAAGAAGAAATGACATTGATGAGATATCACTTTGGTCATGTTCAAACTGGCAGATTCAAATAACGATGCCAGTTGTTTACGAGGGTCCTGGGACACTCTCTTATATTGTAGGTCAGAATGTAAATTTTAAATCAGTTTGATAATATAAACATTTCCTGGGGAGAAATCTGGAAACAGTAATAAGAAAAATTGGAAAAGTGTCTCTTTTACTGCTTTTTAAAAAAGCAACTTGGGTTTCATTCGGGCTCCTCACACTCTTTGGATGTAGGGACTTAAGCAAGGCCAGACGAGTCACTCATTATCTCGCATTCTAGGCAGAGGCATAGATTTATTTACTTGCTTCCTCTACGAGCTCTATGTGTATGTGTGTGTGTATATATATATATATATATACATATTAAACAATGATTCTAGATATAGAACATCTGCTTTGTCAACAGTTATGATTTTCTTTGAGTTAGTACTGTGCTGACTGCCTAAAACTAGTTGCTGCATCGATATGCCTTATGAAAATATTTTTGAAAACCTGAGGCAAGGCACAAACAAACAAAATAACTGGTATATACCCCTACTGCTGTATCAGCTACTAAGGGATTTCTTGGGACTTGGAACTTTTTTGTAGGTAAAACAAATTTAGCTAATATGTGTAAATGGCATTTATGAGGGTACTTCCAAAAGTTCATGGAAAAATTTCTATTACCTTTTAATTTTATTTTTCTACGAACTATTGGAAGTACCTTTGTATCTCTTTTAACACTCAATTCATGATTGTTTCATTACTTCTTAATCTTAGTGGAAATAATCCTGGAACCTAAATTAATAATTTTGTCATAAAAATGATATGTACTAAAGGAGGGCTTTAAAATATATTCAGTGCTTGAGTTATTAAATTATCGATAAAATGAATTACTCTGCAGTGCTAATGAGTGCCAAAAATAATGTCTATTAAAGAAACTTAACCACATAAAGCTCTCAAAATTAAATCTGTAAAAGATATTTTCTTCAAAAGACAGACAAAAATAATAATTTATAATCACTTTATTTCTTTTTCAAAATACATATGAAACAGTAAAATTATATTTCAAGTGCTTTTCCATTTTCTTTTACAAAAGTAATCATAAACTGTACACTTCATAACAGCTTTGAGGTTTCATTGTTACATAATTCATCTGAACCTGACAAATATGTTCACACATTCTAAAGAAAACATTGTAAAAATACTGCAATATGTAACATCTTTTAAAGGTGGTTGCAAAAACATTTATTCTAAGTAATACAATTATACGCTGTCAAGTTTCACAAATGGCTGGTTACCATGTACAAAAGCTGGAAACACAAATTTCAAAAGATTTTAAAATTTCTACTCTATAATACGGAAGTCAAAGATATTGATTTGAACAATGGCTAAGTATTAAATCACAGACTTCAGTTAAAAAGTCACCTTAAGACCAACAACTAAAGGGTACAAAAAAAGATCAAATATGATAGATACAAATTATTTGATGTCATGTGTGAAAAGAATAATTTTAGTGGTTTTTGCCAGTTTAGAATAATTTGCAAACATTCTGAACTGTTCATTAGCGAAATCTTCACATTTACAATGTGAGGCAGTTCTCCCCTATTTTGACTTCTTTATCGTTCATTTTGAAATGAAGGTTTTACTGCATTGTGTCCCACAATTTCCATATTTTGCAAATGAACCCTATCACTTCTCTCAGTTGGAAGGATTAATAACAAGTTAATATGGATAATATCAACTTGGGGTTGGACTTTTTGCTTATGAAACAAAGTATAAATGCAAATATTTTATATATTAGAGTTGGTCTACCTGCTTCTTTTTTATACAATGACAGAATTTATGAAGCTATTCACACTGGAGATTACTGTGTATTTTAAAAGAAAAAACAAATTATAATGAAACCCACGAAATGATCTATATAGATGTATATAGAATACACCATGCATTTTATAGATAATGATTCTATGGCCAGTTTGTACATAGCCTTAGTGATTATAGTTTTTCTTGTGTCCACAAACTTTATTCTACAGCCAAATCACAGCCAAACATAATTTGTTGTATTGATGTTCTGGTTGGGAGAACAAAAAACAATTGTGAAAGGAATGACAAAAATAAACATTCAATGCATTAACCTTCCAACATTGAGACTTACTTCTCTTAACAACTTTTTACTCATATCTGTAATATGCACTGATATCCAATAAATTCTTTTTGAGGGAAGAAAAACATGAAATTGAATAACTGAAACCCTTCATCCTGTATAGTAAATAGGGGGTTCTGTGCACAGCAGATGCAACTCACAACAAACTTTCAGAAGAAAATGGCTTATTCTTACCTTCTGATAACAAGATCAGGCATAGCTTTGCTCTTTGGAGAGGGTTCTCACGGTCCAGGTAAATTTAGAAGAAATTATTGTCAGTTTGAGATTAAAATATTTCCATATAAATGTTTCTTTCAATAGCAAGTCATTTCTAGTCTCTCAGTATAGGTAAAAATAGGATTATTCTCATCAATTCCTCCCAGCAAAAGTATATCAAAGTCATTTCAGGCATGCGGAAGCCTATTCTTTCTCTTAAACATCTTCTACTTATTTTTTCAATCATCGTTTCTAGTATTCGAAATGTTTACATTCAATAAATCATTAAGTCTGCCCTTAATTTACTGCTTTCTTTTTTAAGGCTCTGCAGCATGATGGTGTCATGCTACCAAATCAAACTCTGATTTCCTATTTGCATGATGAACAGGGTGGAAGTAAAAATAATTTTTTCCTTTGAAGAGAAAACACTTGAACTGCATTTTAACTGCCACTGTTCAAATACACATCTTTTTGGTTAACCATTAATGGCAGATGACAAGAAATTATCAATACACCTTTTATTGAGTTACCACTCACTTTAATTAACAGAATATTAAGTAAATATAGAAGTCTTTTAATCAAGCAGAAAATTCTTACCTAAAAGGGTATCACTAGATAACATATTAGAAATAGCACTTAGTTTAACTAGCTTTGTTTCCCATGTAAAATATAAACTCATTATTTTCTTTACAGCAGGTTCAGATGAATCATATCCTGAGCCTTGTCACTGAGTAACTATTAATTGCTGTGTCATGGGGTTTTTGAACAATGTTACACGATTTACTTTCCACTAAAACTTAAAATACAAAGGAGTTTTTTGATTTTGTGTCTCAATATTTTTATTTCCATATGCTTTAACATCTTTGCTTAACTTCATTTTCTATTCTAAGTATAAATTTTCTTGCCTTTTTTTTTAACCTTCTTATTGGAATAAGACTGAAATGTACACTGTCCATGGTGCACATCTCAAAAGTAAGGTTGGGTAATTCAATATAGATACCTTCCTGGAAAGGAGACAATAAAAAGTTGACCTGATTTAAAAGAAAATTCTGTCTTGTAAAAACATTTGCATAGTTTTTACATCCAGTGGCCTGATCCTTGATCCTTATAAAGGCAAATGCCTTTCATGAAAACTGGAGATCTGGGCCTTTAGAATTAATCTGTTTATTTTTATTAAATGTTGAAGTTGCATTATTTATGGCATGCTTCCATAGTTTGCTTACCTGTCTTAATTATGTGGATTCTTACTTTATATTATTTACCTTCAGTTCTTTTGAATAATTTCTCATTGACAGCAATACATCTTTAGCCTAAAGATTGTAATAAATGTTTAGATCGATTAGAGTACTTCAGAACAAGTGTAGTTGCTTCAAGAAAAGGTTGTGAGGAAATCAGATTTCCATATTGTCTTTAGATTTAGGAGAGGTTGAATGACTTTCTTAAATCCTTATGAACCCCAGTTTTTTTTTTTTTTTTCTTATCAGGTAATTAGATTACCTGGTTATAATCACAATTAAGTTTGCAAAAAAAAAAAAAAAAAAAATCAGACTAATTCCATTCCATTAAAACACACATTCTTTGATAATATCAAATACTGTTTTTAAAGAGGTAAAGAAATTATCATGTGTTTGATGTTAAGATTTCATGTCCCTTTATTTGTAATAGTCTTTAGCTCTTTTGGTAACTCATCCTGAAATAAGTTATATTTTGTTGTATAGATAGCAAAAGTTGAGCCAGGAATGGAAGTTGGGCTTTTTCAATTTTGAAATAATTAATCATTAAATGAAAGCGTTCAGAGATTGATAGCTCTTTACTGAGTATGCAAAATTTTAAAATAATAAACATTATAGGAGAATAAACACAGCTGGAAATGTCAATTAAATATCACAACCAAATAGGTTGAAATATATTTGCTTTTATCTAAAACCTGAGTCAGTATTGATCAGTTTGTGATCTCCCTGCAGTAACTAGAACACACATACACTCCCCAAAACTGTGTAAGGAAGTGGGTGCTTGGCTCTGCTTTCCTGTCTCTGTTTCCCTGACACTAGTTCTAATGACATTGGTTACTGAACCATGAAAGTATTAATATGATGATTTTTACGTGTAAAATAAAGTACCAGAAACACAGCATCGGCCTGACAATGACAATTAAAATTGTCTAGAAAAATATTAGCAAGCCACTGTGAAAAATCATCAACTGTTCAGATTTTTGTGAAAAGATTGTGTGCTCCACAAATATTTATGTTCTTTTCCTATTTAATTTCCTCATTTCCCTGATTGCTTGTTGGCGAATCAGGTAAAAATGACAACAACCCCCCCCCCAAAAAAAAAAAACGAAAAAGAACATCAGTGTTGTTATACTAATAAATCAATACTTCCTCATTTTTCCTAGACTTATATTTGGTAAGTCCCTGAATTAGTCCCTGAAATTAGGTATTCATTATATACCAAAACTACAACTTCATAATGTGCCAGTACTGTCATTAAAATGTGGTGTCCCACGCAAATTAGTGAAAGATATTTCTAACATCACACCTTATTTTAAATACTGAAACTAAAAATATTTCTTTTTTTTTTTTCAAAGATGACCGGTAAGGGGATCTTAACCCTTGACTTGGTGTTGTCAGCACCACGCTCAGCCAGTGAGCGAACCGGCCATCCCTATATGGGATCCGAACCCGGGGCCTTGGTGTTATCAGCACCGCACTCTCCCGAGTGAGCCACGGGCCGGCCCCAAATATTTCATCTTCAATCACAAGCAGAAAGAAGATAAGTTATGTGCATATGGATGGGTGACTGTGTAGAGTGAGGGTGTATTGCATTACAAGTGGCAGGATTACATCTTTATAATATAAACTACCATTCATAGAGATCATGTTTTATCAGCTGATGATAAATGTGTACATGTATTTCACGAAAGATGAATTGTGGTCAATTTCCTCCCCTTTAATCTCTCTCACAGGATTAACAAATACTCTGGCATGATTCATTTTAATCCCTAGGAAACATTTAAAAAATATTTTAAAAACTTATTTTAATCTATAATCCCAATATTAAAGTCTCCTGATTGGCTGATGGTTCACATTTTTTCATCACAAGCATTGGCTTTTTCTCCTTAGAAAACAAAGAAAAGCATGAGCTTCTAAGGTTGAATGAGTCCTTAAAATATGTTTTTGGGTGAAAATAATTATTACATTCACTTAGGAAATGTAGTTGCTAATTTACTTTAAGCTGCAGCTATATCTACTAATAAAACAATTTGCCCAAAGATGTCATTCTATTAAGAGTATAACTTGTCTTTCCATTTAAGAATTTTTATTTCCTAGTAAAACAGAGTTCCAAAATGGAAGTCTCATCTTCAGTCATTCTGCCTACAGCTAGCAGGTCTTTTAGGCTTGATAAGGTAGCCAACTATTTTCAAACAGGTTTCTTTTATTATTTTCAATGAGAAAATGTTAGCTAAGAATACTTGTTTTCATTAGGATGGTACAAGCATTTTTGAAAAATTTTAGGCAGAACTGTGTTTGCCTTTAAATGTTAATGTGTAAAATATTTACATCTGAATTAACAGTAATGCCATCATTATGAAAGATGTCAACAAACAAAATTTTGAGGCTCTTATAAC
This sequence comes from Galeopterus variegatus, assembly GCF_000696425.1. Classification (NCBI taxonomy): domain Eukaryota; kingdom Metazoa; phylum Chordata; class Mammalia; order Dermoptera; family Cynocephalidae; genus Galeopterus; species Galeopterus variegatus. Next base: position 154,084 of record NW_007729311.1, read on the forward strand.
TTTATTTTTTAATATTTAGAAATAAAAAAATTTTATGAAAATAAAAATCTTATAATTGCTGATAAAATTTTCTCATCCTGATGAACATGTTTTTATATTCTAAGTATAAATTTTCTTGCCTTTTTCTTTAACCTCCTATTTGGAATAAGCTTGACATATACACTCTCCATAGTGCACATCTTAAAAGTAAGGTTGGGTAATCCAATATAGATACCTTCCAATAGGGCCTGGAAATGAGACAATAAAAAGTTGACCTGATTTAAAAGAAAATTCTGTCTTGTAAAAACATTTGCATAGTTTTTACATCTAGCAGCCTCATCCTTGATCCTTATGAAGGCAAATGCCTTTCACGAAAGACTGGAGGTCTGGGCCTTTAGAATTAATCTGTTTACTTTTATTAAATGTTGAAGTTGTCTTGTTTATGGTATGTTTATACAGTTTGCTGAAAATAAGTCATCCTTCCTTTAAGAAAATACCGAGTTCCAATGATTAGCTTCTGCCTGAGTTTAAGAGTCACCAGTCTAATGACAGTGAGCACAGACAGCTTTGTTGTACCTTTGGTGTCTGTTAGCATGGTCTATCAGAAATACAGAATCTACACAACAGCTTCATGTCACAAAAAACACATGTCACATTATTTGAGAACCTTACAAACACTTAAAAAACAAACTTCTGATTCTATTCACTTAGAAATACTAATGCTACATTTGAGATTAAGATTATTAGAATTTTAAAAATGTCAGTTAAACTAAGTGCAACAAATACTCAAACTAATGTAACAATAAGATGGTATAAAATTGTAGCCCAAATGGCTCAACCTCCATTTTCCAACTACTAAATATCACTTTTTAAATGTATATTCAAAATGATTCTTTAAATTTACAGCTTAATCTGTATATTTTAAAGAACAAGCTTGAGAGACAAAGTTTTGAGTTTGGCAAAGCCAAACCTCATCAAGAAGAGAATTTGTTGACAATGAAATAAAATATTATCAGATAAGTAACATTAATTTGATTGCACAAGGATTTAATACTATGTATGTTAAGTTCAAAAATTCATTAAAGTTTATATAGATCCATGTGCACAATTGGAAATGAACACAGTAGTAACAAATCAAAACCATAAATATGAGACATGTGCTACTTTATACAATAGCAGCATAAACTATATTTAATTTTAGATAAGTATGAATTATTTAAAAAAACACTTCTTTGTTTACGCAAAGAATCACACATATTAAAACACTTTGTGCTAATAGGCTTATGACACAAAGGATAAAATGCCTTATGTAACTAAGGACTATTTGTATTCAAGTAAAACATATTAAAATATTCAAAGTCAAAAAACAGACCAAAAAGTAAATCAAAAGTTGCACATCAAGTTTGTTCATTACCATGGATATATTTTAAATGAGGAAATCAAACCTTCCACTTTTTTTTTCTGATCCAATGAGCACATGGTCATAGGTCCTTATTATAATGATCTTATTTCAGAGGCATTATGGTGTGGAAGGTGGTTTGGGAGAAGGACAGGATCCTTGACTATCAAAACTGGTTGCCCGGCCAGGTAACTGAAAGACAATAATTTCATACTATATGATCTAGTGCATAAAATACAAATATGGTGGGTAATTGTTTATCTCTTTTAATAGTGAATATGTAAGTCTCTGGAGATATGCAGAACTCTGCCCTTCAGAACTTATCTTCTAAGGTCGTGTGAGGGGAGCATGAATATCTCATAGAGACGTACGCAGAGCATGGTACATAGATGGTACACAGAGCAGCACTGTACAAACAACTATTTGTGAGTGCAGACTACTTTCACATTTTATGACAGGTTTTTAGTTGTTTTTGCAAAATAATTAACGTTTTCCTACAGTGGGGGGCAATTGCTAGGTAAGAGCAATAAGAGGTTCTAAACACAAGAGACTACATTCCACTTGCTGTAAGGCAGGAAGTGGTTTTTATGAGGGCAATTAATGAGAGGAGAGGGACTGAGTGTGGCAGGTAGGAGCCCCGAGTGACAAAGAATAATTTCTCATGATGCTTAAATATCTATGTGTGTTTAAAAAGCTTAATTACAGCAGAATAAACTTTTCACTGTCTAGGCAGAAGTAAACAGATTTTCTAAATGATGCTTCAGTCTCTCTCCCACCCATTTACCCAGCTCTAGAGTAATTCTCCCCTTCTCATATTTATCCTTTTTCTGGCAAGAATGCATATATTTGCACACTCATTTTTCCTGTTAATACAAAATCCAGCCAGTTCTGAGGGCTTCAGTCCATATATTCTGTCTGACCGTGGAAGCAGGGATTAAAAAAAAGGGAGAAAATTGCTGGAGAAAGTACATTTACATAATCTTTTAGTCTTGCTTGTTCTTTGATACACAGCTACCAGAAAAAATCTGGGTCCTTTTTTTCTGATTCCCATATTGTGGTGTATCTTCCTGTACATCCTATCATGACTGAAAAGTGTTTACATATTCTCAGACGGTAACACCTGCCTATTCCATAGGTCCCTTCGTCAGATAAATGCATAACTTCTTATTGAACAGGTATAAATAACTAATATGCCTTTCATCATACAGCACCTTTATCCTCATTAGATAAAAGTTCTTGCTCACATTATCTCATATCTCCCTGTGCCATCCCAGAGAAGCCTGTAGGGACAGACAGTTCTATTTTCATTAAATACAGAGAAATGCAGCTGTAGACAGAATAAGTGGCCTGCCCAGGATTAGACAGCAAAAAAAAAAAAGAACAAGGGTTAGAACTTATGTCTCCATTTGGTGTGGGTTCCTGCCCAGCAAAGCTTCACTCTCTCTCCCTTCTAGATTCTTAGAACTAATGCTCACTTTTCAAACTTATTAAAAAAAAAATAAAGACCAGAACCAGGAAAAGGATAGTAATTACACAACATATAGTTCACTATACTTTAGACAATACTGTTGAAACAAAACATAACTGCCCAAAATTTGTTGAGCTACTCAGAGAATACTCTGTACTCTAGAGGAAACAATCTAGGGGAAAACATTGTGTGACTGTGTGTGTGCCCGTGTAAATGCATATTTGTGTGTTTGTCTGTCTTCTATGACTTGCACTGAATTCTGAAGTCAGGTGAAGACTTGGAACATTCATACATAAACAGATAGCTATAATGGCAGGTCACCCTGGTTATCTGGGCATGCGATGTTAGTACACTATTCATCCAGTTTTCCCTACAATGTTCAGATTAACACAGCCATGGTCACACTTCTGTAACTAGGCTGAGATTAGAAACTGATGCCACTGGTATTTATTCAGTTACACTGCACAGCCTTTCTCATTCAAACCGGTGCCTGCTGCTAGAACAAGAAGCAGAAGCTCACCCACGGGGAGGTGGCAGATGTATCGTTCACTTACTATGTGGTTATTACAACTATTCTTTTCACTGAATTGCATAAAATCCATAATCTACTCTACCTCCCTTTGTGAACTTACATTACCGCTCAGTTAATCAGGTCATATAAATTACTTACTTTGTCTTCGGGAAAAAAAGCCATTCAACCTAGAAACATTGAGTGCATCGAGCAGACTGATGACTAACTTCTTGGGTAAAAATTCTGATAGAAAACTGGTATTGATACTTCCGTCTGGTTAATACAGCTATTAATCATACTTATAATAATAGCTAATATTATGGCATACTCTGTGCTAAGCACTTACTATTCAGCATTTATTTAGTTTTACAGAGTGCACTACTATTAAAGAGTCATAGCAGAAACTTAGGTTAAAGTAACTTGTCCAAGGTTCTGGTTATTAGTAGTCACACAGCAGAGCCATGCTTTGAACTCGGGTAAGCTGTTGCCTCAGTATTTTTAAAATCTGAGCAGTTTTACTCCTGAGTTGGGGGAGATATACCTATCCTCTTACACAGATAGGTTGAATTAGGTGACAGTACCTTTATTTAGGGATTCTGGTGAACTTTAGGTAAGGTGGCTGTTTTCACGAAAGGAAGCACTAAATTTCATTTCCAGTTAGTAATAAAATTACTAGATTGCTCCATCACTCACTGATGTAAGTTTTCAGGCTATGCAAAGAAAATAACAGACTTGCAGTTTTTAATGAGCTTGTTGTCCAAAGGCATACAAAGCCCAGATAGTCTAGTGTTTTTTAAAATCCAACAAGGCGCACAGAAGTTTAAATACTAGGTATTAGAGACTATGGGATAAAAGCAAGAGCAATTTTTTGAAAAAAGGTGAATACATAAAATATCAGATAAAGGTTAGTAGGTAAATAATATTTGAGTGAAAGATAACAAAGAAAGTAGATGTCAGGAAATCACGAGCTTACCTCCAACAAAGGGTGCCAGTGTGTTATTGGTTTTCGGTGATAGGCCAGCATTTCATTCCAATGGTCTCGCCCAAGACCCTCGGCGTCCAGTCCTGTTCTACACACTCCTATGACTTCATTGTGTCCTACCCTGTGATTCATAGAATATTATAGTTTTGTTTCTGACATTCAAAGATAAATGAAGCTTCACACTTCTTAGTAGAATTTTAAACATCTGATTAAAACACTAATTTCTGTGATTTTGCAGATTATATTACTTCAGACCAAATGAAAAACCTTAAGTAAATCAAAATTTGCTAAACAATATCAACATTCAGAAATGTGTTTGTATAGAACCACACACTAACCATTTTAGTGCTCTGTAACTCGAGCACGTTTCACAATAATAAAAATACTGTGACGTAGAAAAGTCACTAGGTTCTTACCTATATGAGTTTCTTTCATAGAAGCAGTCTTATTAAGTTTAAGTAAGGTAAATCAAATCTTGTTCTTTCTACCAGGTTTAATGTTTTATAATGATGTTGAGATTTCTCACAGAGACCACAGTACCCACTTTATTGTATAAAAGACCACATTTAATTGACAATAAATGATGTCAGTATATGTTATTGCTTGAACTACAATGAAACATCGCAGGGTTATGTTCAGTCCCATGGCTTCTGATTTATTACTGCATAACAGTGAGCCTAATGGACAACATTCCTATTTTCTATTTAAGTCCTGCTTTCACAGCAACAAATCAAAATAATAATAGTTAACATTTTTGAGAGCTTATTATGTGTTAGGCAGCATTCTAAATAATTTAAATGTACTGACCCCTTAATTCTCACACCATGACCATGAATATCATTATTATCATCTCATTTTACAGATAAATAAACTAAATGACCAGAAGGTTAGGAACTGGCCTGACTTTGTACACTTAGTAGGAGGCAGAGGCAGGAGCTGGGTCAGGGAAGTTGACTCAAGAGTGTGTGTGGTAAGTTGATTCTCAAGAATGAAATGAAATTTAAAGGAATTTCTCTAAGGTTATTTTGACAGACACCTCTGAAGAGACTTTTGAGATGATCTTAGGACATTTCATTACTTTATTCCTGTTACTGAAGTACATATGTATACTAAGTTTCATTTTCCTCAATATGATGTTTCCTAAACAAGCATACTTCTGTAAATAAAAATTTTAAAATCTTCCCATTTTATATTATATTGTTAGGTTCCATTGCGTGGGTGACAATGGTTACTATCATTTTCACGATACTATAAGATGGACATATTTTTTGTGTGTCTATGTATTCTGTACCACTTTTGTCATCATCAGAACAAAATAAATGTAGTGAGGCACTGTTTACAGGCTGAAAATTTTGTCTGTTAAAGATACAGTATTTCCTTCCCAAAATGTACAAATATAAAAGGCAGAATAACAATAAGAAGTATACAGTAAGGGCTGAATAAGAGATGTGAACCTCTAGTGGGAGACGAGTTCAGAAGAAGAGGTTGGTCACCAAGAAAGTCTTATGGAGGTGCTGGTGTGTGCAGGGCTGTGATGCATGTGTGGGACACGATACACAGAGGAGGGGGACATTTCAGACAAAGGGACGAGTGGGAGGGCAAAGGTAGGAGCTGCAGCATGAACCTTCAGAGCTCCACCAGGGAGTCTGCCACTAATTTTATGAAAGGAGAAGTGGCCACCCATGTGTGAGCTGAAGAACTATCCACCGAACAACATTTCAGGATGGATGTAAAAGCATCAAGGCGGACTCCCCGTGGCCACTATTCACCTTCCATTCTTAGTACTCACTGTCCACAGTTCCACATCATGCTAAAGTTTTACAAATGCATAATGTGAATCCCAAAGAGATTAAGTTGGCTTCTCACACATCTAGTTAATGACAGAGCTTTGATAAGCATCACGATATTCAAATTCCAGCCCAGCTGGTAAAACAAAGTCTGTTGATGGTAATCTCTGTTATTAATGTAAAAATACTTCACACTAGTGCTTTCAGTAATGTATTCTTGCTGCTTTTGGGTCTATTCTTTCACCAGCCCCAGATAAATTTCAATTTAAGAATGACTTCTTTTGGGGAAAAAAACCTCCAAAACTGTAACATAGAAAAAATGAATTTCTATTGAATTATTTTTCCCTCCTCCCACTTAAACTGAAACCGTTGTAGCAGTAAATTACCTGAAAAGTTGAATTTGGACTGCAAATGACTAGACATGGCCGAATGGAGAGACACACGTACCTATCGTAATCCATGACCGCAATGGAGAGGCTGACCTGGTCCACGTTCTCCGGAGGGATGTCAAAAATGATGGCCTCATTGTACACAGGGTTTAGAGTGTTTTTCTTTGTTGTTGTTTTCCTCTTTTTTAATCTTCGACCCTCACACATCAGAGACACTTTGACATAAGGATCTAGGAGTGTAAAGATAATTTTATTAAGATGAAAGTAATCGTACAAAGCATAAACAAAACTGTAGTTCATTTTACTAAATAAGAAAAGTAGTATATTAAGCCCTTTGTTATTACCAGTTAAAAATTCAAATGAGTTATGAAGGTACTTCAAAATGTTCTTGGAAAAATATAATTTAAAAATTATATGAAACTTTCGATGAATTTTTTTGAAGTACCCTCATCTTTGAGGACAATAGATTCTCTAAGACTTCTTACTTAAATGTAAGCAATTTATCTTGAATAAACTAGAAAAAAATTAACTTAATCTCATTTTTTTGATAAAAGAGATAAAAACTACTAGTTTATCACAAGCCAGTCCAGAACTTTAATGTATCTTTTAACCACAGCTATTTGAGGACACATTTTGCTAGGAGTGATTTATAAGGAGTGTAATCCTAATGAATAAGAATAATTGTATTAAGGTTAGTTTCCTTCAGAATGATTTATAATAAGAAGACTAAAACTTGTGAAAGACTTAGCAACACTTTATCCAGACAATTATGTATAATCACAATGTGTAGAAATTAGAAAGCAAAAATGAAATTATACTTGGAATTTTACTCAATTGCTGGAAAGGTACTAAAACTAGAAGTATTTTTGTCAGTGTTGGTGCTTGATAAGGAGCTTGGACTGAAGAAATGACCACTACAAATAGTTTATAAAATGCACAACAGCATATGATTAAAAAAGGGCAATATTTGGTTTAAAGATGGCTACAAGGAAGGCCCCTGATATGATGTTGTATATATGATGCAAACTGGAGCGATAAAAATTTAGTTGGGCTATATTTTTATGGGTCAAAGAGAGCAAATAATTATTTGTTAACAAGTTCTGCTCCAGCTGATTTGATCACCACCCTCTCTTACCCCAACCATCTTAAGCAGAAAAACTGCTACAGTGTTATAAAATATTATGCAATATTACACAAATGTTTCTAAGAAGCTTAACTTTTGTACCTTTTTTTTCAAAAGAGGCAGGGCTTTGGGAGGGGATGTTGGCACTGGAGTGAACATGCTGGATAGTTAAAACGATCAGTGTCTGCTTTATCTTCATTATTTTTTTCCATTCTGGCCACCATCGAACTATAGAACCACCATCTTGTTTTCTCTATTTCCATAGGAGTAAATTTAATTTACTTAGAATAAGCCAAAGTGATGGTAATATACATTTATTGGAACAGGTGAATGTTTTTAATCTCTAGAAAAATGTATCTATATATTTCAAAATCATTTTCGTCAAGGACCAAAAGATATTTTGTGGCTAGAAAAAGGGTATGTAGAGGAAAACAAGTTAACAGAGCAATGCTAATATCTGTTTCCCATTTATTTTTAAATTCTTTAATAAGAAGTATGTGCTAAGTAAGAAGCTCACTTCTGTGATAAACTTTTGGGTATGACCCTGCAGGCCTAGGCCTTCTCATTAACAATGGGAATGAGGCATGGTTTATCCTTTGTTACCCCCAGCATGGCTCTGACTACATTTCTCTGCTTGTGACAAGGATAATTTATTGGCTCCTTATTTGATTCACAAGCCTGTTGTGAGGATTAATGAGGTGGTGCTCTCAAAGCATGCGCTCCTCCGATGAAAAGCTTCATATAAATAAAAGTGATCTTGCACTTAATTACAACTTTGATGCTGTTTGCGTGTCTAAAAATTTGATCTCTTTTGATATATGCTAAAAAGAGTAGAATGTTCAATAATTTACAGAGTACACTGTTTACCTTACGTTCTTCAACATTTATTGACCCAAGACTTTCTCACTAAAATAAATATGAAGTTTACTAGCTGTTCTACCTTTATATTCACACTATCTATTGCAAATTGTAAAAAATGAGTAGGTAATTGATGACATCGTACAAAAATCAAGATGTTAGAGAAAGATATACAATAAGCAGTCTCCCTCCCTTCTGTCCCCATCCTTCTCCACCCTTTAGATTTTGTGTGTCATCCCAATATTTCTTTATGCAAATACTGGCATTATGAATTTATGTTCTAAAATTCCCTATTCTTACACAGAAGCAAGCATAATGTCTACATTTATTTTTGTTCCTCCTTTTTTATTCACTCATATATGCTGGAGTACTTTCCACACCAGAATTTAGAGTTCCCTTATTTTTTTTGTAATAAAAAATTAGCAAATTTAGCTTTTTTTTTGTTCTGAAGAAGCACAAAGTTATAGATACCCTCATGTCATCCTTTACTATATCTCCACTACTACTTCTTATTTCTGTTTAATTTGACAAATACTTACTGATCTCCCTACTCTTCCCTCATTTTTCTTCCACAGAGCTATGCCAGTGTTTATGTATTTACTTATAAATAATCCCCAGAACTGCAGTGATTTAAATGAAGAGATAAAGGAGCATGATGTGGCTCTACCTCTTTATAAACATTAGTTCGAGAGAAATTTCCTTCAAGAATTTCTTTAACAAATTTCAAGAAGCGGTAATTTACCTTATTATTTCTTTCAGTCCCTACTGCTGCCCAGATTTTTAGTTAGAAAGGTGGCAAGAATGCAAATAAAAATCATGGCCCTGGTACATGGTTGTTTTTCTGCAGATCTGGTGAGGGAAATAAATTCAATATAAATATGTCCTCACAGGGCCCTCACTCACAGCTTAAAGTCCAAGAATCTTCCTCTATAAACAACTGACTAGCTGAAAGTGGGGGAGTGGATGGCAAATCACGTCCTTTTGAGATAGAACTAAATCAGTAGAAAAAGAAATAAAAACAAGAACTCAAGTTCAAAGCTAATCTATTTGATAACAACTTTTTTAACTTTCATAATAATAATGTAAATAAAAGAGATGATTTGGAACATTTTAATTTATAATATTTTTTTTCTCCTTTTATAGTACTCCACTACAGACAAATAATTCAATAGCCATATATTATTTTAGATACATGGAATATTTTATTTGGGAGTGTGCCCTTGACCCACTGGCCAATCGTGTATGTACCTGATGAGCCAGTAATATCCATCGCCTTCAGATTTCTGCACTTGATGACTGTCAATGTCATGCGCCCAGCAGTCGGCAGATAACAAAGGGAAAACATGATTTCACCCAGGTCTACACTTTCCTAGAAAGGCAATCAGTAATGTTAGCAGTTTCAAACACCGAGTAGTGAAAACAAAATACAATGGAAAGTGATTTTTTGGGCAAAAATCACTTTAATAGAATATTGGAATGTCATTTGAAATTGTTTTATTGAGGACACAGATAACATTGCAAGAAAGCTCTTCTAAATGGAGTAATAAATAAAAGTGTATGCCAACTGGTTATTTGACATCTCCACTGGTATTTATACAAGAATCTCAAACTAAATACAGTTAAAACCAGACTGCTGATTCCATCCATTCTCCATCATTTTCTGAAACTGATTCTTCTTTCAGTCTTTCCACAATCAACCAATTACATCATAATTCACGCAGAAGCCAAAAACCTAGCAATCACTTTTATTCTTCTCTTTCCCCCACCCCTATATCAACCCATGGGCAAGACTTATCTACATTAACTACAAAAATATCATAAACCACTGACTTTCTTTTTTGCTCTGTACTACTATTCAAGCTACCATCACCTCTTGTCAGGATTACTTCATTAGCCTCTGAAATTGATCTCCTGTTTGGAAGTTAATCTTCACAAAGCAGTCAAAGTGATCATTTACGAAATGCAAACCAAATGATATCACACTTCTGCTTAAAACTATCTAAGGGTTCACAACTGTACTGGAGTAAAACTCAAACTCCTTACTTTGGCATGTAAGTCTGGTGTGCTTGGGAAATTCCTGGTTTATACCTGCTGTTCTGGTGTAATTATTAAGAACATCTCCTTCCACCCTTAAGCATGTCTTTGTTTTCCATTAACAAGGTCATGAACCTAAAATCCATGTCATCTGGATTCTACATTTAGCTCTAACTTCATCTCTTGCCTCTCTCTTCCAGCTCTGATGCAGACACAAAAGCCCCCAGCCCTTTTTTTTGTTACTCAAAAAATGAAGTTTGTTCCTGCTTTTGGGTTTTTGTATTTTTTTTTTCCCTTGAGACTTGTACTTTTATCTCTTATATCTTTATATGGCTAACGTCTCACCATGCAGGACTCAGCTCAAACAGCATCTTTTTTTTTTTTTTTGTCTTTTTTCGTGTCTGGCAACGGATCGCAACCCTCAGTGTCGCGCCCGTACCGGACCGGGACCGGCAACGGGATCGCAACCCTCGGTGTTGCACCCGCGCCTCGCTCAGCCAGTGAGCGGGAACCGGTCTGTATGTGGGATCCGAACCCTCGGTGGGAGCGCCACCGCGCCCCCAAGCGGCACACTGTAGCAGTGCGCCACCGGGCCGGCCCAAAACAGCATCTTTTCAGTGATGCCTTCCCCTGTCTTTCATTCTAAGGTAGCACCCCCCCTCCTAACCTGTACCTACCCAATTCCAGGACCTTCACATTTTTCATAGCACTTATCACTTTCTGAAATCATCTTTTAAATTCATTTTTTTTTGTTTGTTTGTTTCCCTGAGTCGCATACATGATGAGAACAGTTCTTGTCTGTCTTATTTTCTACATCCTACTGAAGTGCCTGGTACATAGTTGGTACTCAATACATATTTTTTGAATAAATGAATACATTATTTAATCAATCTGGGTGAAAACTGATCTGTTTTGTTCATTTATAAAGCAAAACTCTGGAGTACCCTAACAGATTTGTATGCTGTCTTTGGCTACATAGATGGCAGATGAATGGAAATGAATGTGGACAATGAATAATTTAGTATGACTCTCAAAGAGTTGTACAAAATTCAGTCAGATCATTCATGGTGAGACAATGTATGCTAGGTTTAATTTTGGGGAAGTTAAATTGTTGACTATGCACCCAAGTCCACAGCACCTGGTTCTTAAAAATTCTTCATAATGAACTATTAACATTTATTCGACTTATACTTACAGCTCAGGTTCTGATTTACATAATTCTTATTTTTTTTACTCATGGTCTAGAACTAGTAGAGCCCAGTAATTAAGAGCATAAACTTAAAAGTTAGTTAAACTTGAGTTTGACCCTCAGTTTTCTACCTCCTAGCTATGAGACCCTAGGAAATTTAATTATGTTTTGAATCTCCAAAATTTCATTTTTGAATTGAGGATAATACCTGCTTCACAGAAGCTGTGTTAGATGAGATAATGTAGTTAAAAAATAAGACATTTAACACAGTGTCTGCGTATGATAAAGGGTGTTGCTTTGTTCAGTGTTGTATTACTAGCACACGAAGCAATGCCTTACACATGTCAGATGCTTAGTAAGTACTAGATAAGTGAAAAATTTAATAAATAAAAGCAATTATTATTTTTCAAGAAAATTGATAGAAAATAAGTATTTTAAAACAAATACACACACACACACACACACACATATCTCCAACTGGGTCACCTCTGGGCTGGTGGATTGCTGCAGACCAAAAATAGTGAGCAGGATCCCGTAGAAGTGGGCTGAAGAAAACAGGAAGACAATCTCCTACTAAGGAAGAGATTCATTCCTTTCATCACCTAACAATTATTGAGCATTATTTGTTAGACACAGTTCTTGGTGCTATAGACACCAAGATGGACATGGCATGATTCTGCCCTTAAAGATTTCAATTGAGAAGGAAGAGAGTAGGCTATAAAAGGATAAGAAAATACACCTAAATCCCATTTTTATCTGATGATTCTCTCCTTCTTTCTCTCTGTTTCTTTTTCCAAGCATCTCTTTAGGCTCAGTTTCTGGGATGAAGTTTTCAACCAGTCTCCTATCCCTCACTGGGTATTTCTCTTTTCAGTTACTGTTAATAAGTGCAGGCAAATTTTGTTGCCAGCTGGTCAAATTAAGGGATCTATTTATGAATGTAGAGAATGATACCAAGTTCCACCAAGAAACCTGGTGGTGGTGATGGAAGCCAGGAGAGAAATAAGAGACATGATCTTAGGAATGAAATATGCAGAATTCAACAGGAAATGTACCACATGAAAACAGGAAAGAAACCCCACACAAAGAGTCATCTAAAGGGATTAACAAATAACACATATTTTCACATTCTAACTGATATATAGTTTTACTTTTACATATTAAATAACCTGTGAAGGTAATTTTTTTTACTTCTCCAGCTATATTACATGCTTATTGGTTGGAACAAAGAAAGTTCATCATGTTTTATCGCATCCTTCAAGGATCCCTTCTGTGGTTTCAGTTGCTATATAATTTTGACCATCTGTTATTTGCAGGTATTGATAAACACAGAAAAGTTAAACTGAGGAGTTGACCAAAGTATCAATCTAAATAAATGGAAAGCAAGGAGCCCCATTAACGGGCATCTTCCAGCAGCTCTGTATCACAAGCTAGTTGGCTTTATGCCTACTGCAATAGTAAGAACTCTGCTTAAATATTCAAACTCCATGTAGTGAGGAGTTTTAAGGCAACTGGAATAAACTATGTGATAAAACTAATGCATGGTATGCATGCATAATAATTGCACAAAAATTTAATTCTTCATTAGACTAAAATTATCTTTCAGGAAGTATGAATGTGAAAGAACAAACTGTCTACAACTGAAAAGGGCAGAATACTCTCTAAGATAAATACAAATATTCTTAAACTTTTAAAATCTGGATGTTATCTAAGAGATAATTGTAAGAAAATAAACTTAGTGAAGGTAAATGGCTGGATGACCTTTAAAAAGGTCCTGTGCCAGACATAATGCAGAACTCTGGATTTTGGCTACAGTGCTCTGAGTACTGGGGCTGTCCCCATCTTGACATTCCAACTCCAGTGAGCAGGAGTTTTAATTGCCACTTCTCAGTCTGCCCCAATGTGGCTCCTAAGGCCATACTCAGCCTCAATTATCTGAACACTTTGGAGCCCAGCAAAGAACCAGGAAACAAATTGAAAGGTCTGTGAACATACAGCGTAAATATAAGCAAATTATACACGAAAGTTTTTTTTTTTTTATATAAGGAGACTACGTCTTATTCAACATCCATTGCTATTATTTTAGATAAAATTTTAACAAGAATATTTACTTGGTATATCAATCTACAGCAGGTCAAAACTCACATGTGAAATGTGGAGATGGGGAAATTAATAGCTGTAGGTCTAGTGAAGGCAGCGATAAATGATAGCTACAAAGATACAATACAGATTAAAAAAAGAAGCAAATATTCTAAAAGTGATAGTAATCTGGAGTCATTTCGTTTTAAAGGGAAGTAACCATAATAATGCCTCAGTCACTTAAACTCTTCACATTTTATTACAGACTTGAACAGTAATTAATATTCAAAATTATGACCTTGAGTCATCAAGATAAGGAAACATATGCTACATGTTCTGTTTAAGAGGTATAGAAGTACAATCTATTTTTCAGGATTATTATCTGACATGCTTAAAATGTTTAAGGGAGTCATTTCAGCTTAAAATAAGAAAGGCTTTGAGTTTCTAAAAATTTTATTTATGTGTAATCTCATTTCCTATAATTTTATATAAACATAATTTTCTCATATTGAACTTTAAAAAACTCTTTTATCTTTGGGTATATAACCATTTGAAAGCCTGTTATAAAGTCTGGGATAGATAGAGTGTTCTATAAAATTTATTTCAGGTAAGATTTTTACTCTATTTTCACACACCCTAATTTGTTTGGTTGAACATTCACAACAACAATTTTCTGAGACTTGAAAAAGGGGTTTATGGAGAAAGGCTGATGCGGAGGCTGAGTTGGGGGCTGTGCATTTGACTTCTTCCTCCAGGATCCACCAACAGGGAGCTGGGTAGATAAAGATCATTTTCTGATGACTGGTTATAGTCATCCTCACAAATATAGTTGCAGTTATAAAGTTTTCCCCATGTACTCTCTCTTCAAAATAAAAATAAAAGCCACTGGAGAGATAAATTGATGCAGAAGTATTTGCACAGCACATTCTATTTCAGGACTAACTGAACAGCTTGATTTCACTAAATAGGAATTGAGTGTAGGAGACTGAGAGGAAGGAGATTGGAAGCTGACTACTAATGGTTGTAATAACCAAAGGGAGCATTTTTGGAGGGAAGTGATCATTATATTAGGGTTTAAAAAATTAATAAAATGAGATTTCACAGGGAAAAAGAGGAATTATGTTGTATTTGAGTACTGTGATAAATACTCAGAAATAAGAATGGACAGTATGTGTTGAGAAACAGAGTTTGGTGACATGTTAGAGGAAGTTTAGCCAAGATGTAGATGTCTTAGTACTTCTATGGGCAATAGGGACCCAAAGGTGTTGGTGATATGAAAGAGTGGGAGTATGGCAGAGTGAAAAGGACATAGGTTCCTGAGTCAGAATAACTGCAGTTAAAATCTTAAGTCTTGCATGTACTAGTTCCCAAGCATGTGGCAAAAATACTTGGCCTCCCTGAACTTGAGTTTAATTGCAAATAAATGGAAATAATAATATCAGTCTTACAAGGTAGGTATCAAGCATAAATGCCTGGTAAAAACAGATACTCAAAAAATAATGATATCAATTAATATTTGAAAAACATTTCTTTATTGGCAGTAGGCTAGATTAGGATGAAAAAAAGAAGAGATCGATACCACTGAAGTAAAACAGGTGTGGGAAGGCGTTGGCTGAGAAAAGGTTTGAATTCAGGGTTATATTGGCAAGTAAGAATCATTAAGATTTAAGGAAAAAAAGCTATAAACAAACAATCGGTTGCTATGGTGACAGCAAGCATCACATCCACGTAGCACCCTAAATGCAGCCTGCTTTCCACATTTCCTTGGTGTTAAGAAAACAGATGGTTTTCTTCACCCCGTTCAAAGAAGGATGTATTACAGATCGAATGAGCTTCTTCATCAAGTGACTAGTCCTTCATCTACCTGCTCACAAAATGAAGCTACAGTGAAATGCAGATCCAGAGTGGCTCTGTTGGGGTGGTGTTGGTGGTACAGTGGTGGGCATAGCTGCCTTCCAGAGGGGTCTACTGGATTCAAACTACTGTAAAATTTTTATTTCTCCCTGACCCGCATATCTCACTCACCTGAGAAAATTGTGGAATTTCACCTTGAGCAATCCACTTCTCCTCACTGGACCTCAGTTTCCTTGGTAGATCAGGAGGGTGTTAAAAGAGATAAACTAATTTATTTTCCAGCTCTAAAATTTTGTAATTTTAAGCACTGGTAAAAAATGAGGGCTAAATAGCACATACAAGGGTACTTCAAAAAGTTCTTGAAGGAATGAAATGAAAAGATAACACAAATCTTTCCATGAACTGTTTGAAGACTCCTCACATAGTTCGGGCATGTTCAAGAAAGTCTCAACAGGCCCTCTCAGGCATTGTTTGCTATAGCGCTTGGCAAAGCCTTACTGCAAAGACCACAGAGGAACAATTGGTGCTAATAGCTCAATTTCAAGGTCAAAAACAAGTGTCATAAAAACCAGCTATCACTTAAATTTCCAGACAATGTGGCAGATGAGGAAAGATCCAATTCTCAAGGCAGGGAGTATCAGGATTGATTTAGCTGGGGATTCATGAGGAAGGACCATACAGGTTAACCAATGTGCAATGGCATTTATACTGTCCTCTGTCTGTGCTAAATATCTCAAGGGGATTCTCTGATATGTGTTAGACACACAGGGCTTACAGTATAAAGTCCAAACTCCTTGACATATTGCATGTGGCCCCTCTGGTCCCTAATTTTTTTCCTACCTTCATCTTACAAATTTCTCATAATGCTCCCACAACCTCAAAACTGTGCACTCCAGCTATTTCATATGCTTTGTCAGTCTTTAAACATTCATTCATTAGCATGCTCATGTTTATTGGGAGCATCTAAAATGCCAGGCATTCTTCTAGTCATTAGGAGAACATTATTGACCAAGACAAAAATTTTCTCCTCACAGGGCTTATATGTGATTTTGAACAAGTTACTTAACCTTGCAGAATATCACACAATTAATTAAGGGACAAGCTGGAATGCGAACACAGGCCTACATAATTTTAAAGCATATCTTTTTTTTTTTCTTTTTGATCTAATGTTGTAAGTGCTTTTCAGAGGGATTCTTGGGTTTTAATTATAGGAACAGTGATGAAAGGTACTTCATTCTTCCCATGAGAATGTAGGAAGACTTCAGAAGTGAATGACAATTAATCTGAACCTTAAAGAATAAGTAAAGGCCGAGAGAATTAGAAACAGAGGAAATGGCACATAAAGAGGCTGTGAGGTGAAGCTTGATGTGTCCGTTAATGACTAGAAGGTCAAATAGAAAGCACTGGTGCTGGCAATGAGTACAATTTGAATGGCAATACAGTGACCTTATTCCAAATGGCCCCTCCTCAGGAATACTTAATCAAATCACCTTTGATTTTCTCTGCAGTCAGGACGAGATCCATTTTTATGGATAATAATTACCTGGAGGGGTTGCAATTAAATTTAAAAGGGATAATATATAGGGCCGACCCTGTGGCTCACTCAGCTGAGTGTGGCACTGGGAGTGCCAAGGCCACGGGTTCGGATCCTAATAAGGATGGCCGGTGTGCTCACTGGCTGAGCGTGGTGCAGGAGACACCAAGCCAAGGGTTACGCAAGGGTTACGACCCCCTTCCCGGTCAAAAAAAAAAAAAAAAAAAAAAAAAGGGATAATATATAAAGATAATATATGTCATTGGTCCAGTTTGCAGCCCAACACATAGTAGATGCTCCAAAAATTACTATTTTTTTCTTGTTCATAACAATTTTTCTTGGCTCAATGATTGGCATAAGGTTGAAGCTCAATAAAAAGCTTATTGAATAAATAAATGATGAAAAAATTATAAAAGCATCAGGCCAGTCATTACTTCAGTTGCAGCAGGGGCATCTACTGTTTGAAGGAGTGAAGACTGCTCAGTAACTAGAGAACAAGTGAACAAAGACACTTTTTAGGGTGTGTGGCCTTTGTGAGTGAAATCTCCTAGGATTGTGCAAGGGCTTGTCCATGTATGAGGGTACTTAAAAAAGTTCATGGAAAGGTTCACAGTATCTTCTAATTCTATTTCCTACAAGCTTTTTGAAGTACCCTCGTATGATGGCCCTGAGAATACAATGAATTAATATTCGTAACTGTCTTGAGTTATTAAAGATACATATAAGGTTTTGGAGCTACAGTTAGAGCTATTTTATCCTCTAAATATCTTATCTTTATTAGATAAGACTAATAAACTTAACTATTAGTTTTATCGAGCCTTATTTCTCTATTGATTTCTCAGGTCTAGTGTGATCTGGCATTATGTCTGTGATAATTCTATAGGGTATTGAAATTTCCGAATCAAATGTATCCCTAAGATCTATAAATTGCTTTTTTTTTATTTGCACATCTGGTGCTCTCCCCCAACCAGCCAGCAGAAGCAGTCTAGTGACTCTTGATGGCAATGAAGAGGAGGAGAAAGCTGTTGGATAGAGCACAATTAGGAAATGTAATTAACATTGTAACCCTTCTCCTGTTTCTAGCTCACTTCCTTTTCTTTCAAAGAGCCACAATTTTCACAGAGCACTTCCTCCCAGCTCTGCTTCCTTCTCCTAGTGATTCTGATTAAACCAGATTTCATCCTGTTCAATAGGGGTGGAAGAGGGAATGGGAAAAGAAGACCTCTGTCACAAAAGCTAGTTAGATTCCTGGGTTTTCACATCCCATTTTCATTATTTCATTCATTATCCATCATCTCCTCTTAAACACAGGGAAAATGCTCACCAAGTGCCCCTTAGCAGGACCTCCTTGTAATTCTGCCCCAAGGTAGTAATTCATTTTGGATTGGTGCATAATCTTAAGCATTATTCTTGGCCATAACACAAAGTTCAGGTGAAACTTGGCTGAAGTCAGGGCAGAAACATGGCAGTGTTAGAGACGGGATAATCACAAACCCCTTTGGGCATTAAATGATTAATAGTAACAGCCGATAGTTACTATTGCCAGGGATGCTGTCTAGGAGTGCCCATGTTTCTGCTCAATAGGGGATCCATTTTCAGTTTCCAATCCAAACAGGAAATAATTTTGCCTGTCAAAATGGTTGAGCTCTTATCCTAACATAGCCATCAACTTAAGTAACCAGGAGCCATAAAGTGCTCAGGTTACAGAGACAGAGCTGAGGCCTTAAAACAATCTTTCCTTAACTTAAGAAATTGAGTCTCATAACAACTGGTGTGATAAGGGTGCTGAAGCAAAGAAATGAGAGCCCAATGTAGATACTGGGGCAAGAGCAAATTTGGACATAAAAAGAGGATACAAACTTGATGAGAGCTTTTCCCTTCATCACACTGGTTGAGAGATACCATAAACTTCTCAGTGAAAGGAACTGCAGACTTATTCTTAAACATTAACCATCATTTATAGATGGGGGCATAGAAACTTGTGCAATAAACTGTACACAGCTCTCTGTAAAGTGTTTGATGCTTTTAAATACCTTTACAAAATTCTTAATTAAAGGAATCCCTCCAAATACTGCTGTATGTTGACACCTAAACTGGATGAACTTGGCTTCATTATTTTGGAGTTTAAGTTTATTTACATGATTCTAATCCTGCCCCTCAAAATTTATTCTCACATAGGCGCCAGAGATCGTATTAATTCTAAGCGAGACCATTCTCACTTCTGAACAAAAACCATTATATGGTCTTATATGGCACTTAGAATAAAACTCAAAGCTCTTTCCATGGCTTAAAAGCTCTAGATGATCTGACCCTCAGCTATCTCTCTGATTTTATCTGCTGTCACTCTCATCTGAGAGTCCTTATCTGAGCATGCTATGTGGGGTGTCCCCACCACAGTGCCACTTCCTACTCCTTATCCTGTCTCATGTTTCACGTAACACTTGCCTTCATCAGACATATTATATATTTCCTTCATTACTACCTGTCTTCCTTTTCTAGAAAGTAGGCCTTTATAGAACAGGGGCATTTTATGTTTTAAGATACCTAGAAGAGTGTTTGTTAAACAGGAAAACTAAATAAAAGTTTGTTGAGCTGATGGTGTAAGATCCTTATATATACTAGTATAACTAGATTATAAATTAGGACACTTGCAGTCTGCTTGGTATGATAACAGCCTTTTAGGCATAATTTTCTGTTTTCAGTTATCTAAGCTCTTCTGCAGACAGGTATTCGATAGGGGCCAGCATCCCTTACCTACTATGGGTGGTGGTGGGGGTGGATTACGCATAGAGTATTTAAAAATCTAAAATCACTGCAAAACCGTGAAAAAAAATGGATATTCAGTCAGTAAGGTCTCCTGTTTAGTGAATTAACTTTGTAGGACTTAATGCCATACATGACATGGCATGTCATAGGCTTATAATATTGTCATATTTTATTTCATTTCAAGATTTAGGAAAAGAGTTAAGACATAAGTATCTTTCATTCACTTTTAAAAATATGAGGGAGATACATTAAAATATTAGGGTATGAACTTTAAGTCATGAAAGGAACTAGGATATTAGTACTGAGAAGATAACAAGAAGCTGTTTTCTTTCTGTGCAAGATTATAGCATGTCGGAAATAACTGATAGTCAGAAACTTTAAATTTTATAAGATTTCACATTTATTATCTCATTTTATTTTAGAAATATTCCTATGGGGTAGATAGTACTATAAATCTCTTTGTGTGGATGAGGAAACAAGATCAAAAATTGTCAGCAACTTATTCAAAGTGATACAGCCAGAAGGCAGCCACACTAGGATTCTAATGAAAATCCACTTATTTCCTGTACTTTTCTGCTTTATGCTGGCTTTCCCCAATAGAAATGGTACTTGAAATTCTAATAGCCAGAAACACAGACTTAAAAAATTTTTTCATGGTCTTATATTTCCAAGCAGGCAGATAAAGTACTGTATTTCTTTGAAAAAGAAATGTTTAGAACAACTGTATATTCTTTTCATTATATAAGAACATGTTAATAACTAAAAATTAGACTGATTAAAAGCAAGAGAGAAATAGAACTACTTTAACTAAACAGTATCTTTAGAACTTCACTAAATTCCTAAAACTTGCAACAGATCCAGGTATGTTGTTAGAGCACCATGGTGCTGAAAAGTTTCTCTTTATCTCCTACAACCTTCAAGCATTAAAATACACGAAGACATAAATGATGCAATTAAATTATACTCAAACATAAATGTTTTACTAATTGCACCTAAGGGAGAAAAATTGCCTAGAAATTTCCTGAAATAACAATGACTCCAACTGTTCTTTTAAATAAGGCAAAGAGAAATATTGCTTAGTTCTCCATGCATTTCAATCCAAGTTTTACAAGATAGATTTGACAGATGATTATAAGTTTTAAATGCCTTATACATATATTTTTATCACAAGTGTTACATCACAAATTTCTTTAATCCAAACTATATTTATATTTAGATATTTCAATTCTGTAAGGCAGAAGTTGAACTTCCAGAAAGAAAATTCAATTTAGTATACCCCAAGTATGGTAAAACTCTAACATAATTCAGTGGAAACAAATGAACTGAGTTAATTAAAGATTTAAAATCTAGTTCTGGCTCTTGCACTTAATCACTTGTGTGAATTTAAATGATTTTCTTAATATCCTTGGACTTCCACTTTCTAAACTATAAAATGAAATAATTAAACTTGAATTCTCTACCAAATCTGAAATAATGATTATATGATCTAAACATGAGACTTCTCAAAATCCTAATCAGAACATACCCATGAAACTTAAAGGTAATATAGAAAGACTTTTGACCTAATACAAGTCTTATGCACTTTACCCTGAGAACAAGATCTCAGTTCATTACTTAAGACTTACTGATTTTATTTATACACAGTCTTACCAACTTTCATATTTTATTATTTGACCTAAAAGCTGTAAGGAATGCAGGGAACATTTATACTTATAACAGAGATGAAGTAGTGAAATATAATAGTAATGGACTGAAATAAAAATCTGCTTTTTAAGTTTATCATAGTAATTAATGGTCACAAAAATCATCCCTATTAAAAAAAGGTTAGTTTACATTCAGTATATCCTACTTAAAAAGCAGGACATGTACACAATTTTATAAGTATTTCTACTTTAGATTTCTTAAGTAAGAAACTGGGAACATATAAACATATAAAAATATGTTTTGGAACATATATAATTAACTAAGAGTTATCTTTCCAGACTATTCTAAATAAATGATGTATGTCCCTGTCTGAAATCTTTAAGAGGCAAAAATTCTGACTTTTTCAATTGCAACAAAATATGAAATTTTCACATTTAAGGAGTTCCTTTAAAGTTGTCTGTGCAATAAAGTAAGAGTAGAGGGTTTAGCAATGCTCATTGCTCTTCCACACTTTCTGGGGTTGAAGGCCTTGTTTTATCATAAAGACTTTACAGGGATAATTTGGTTTCTCCTAAAGTAATGGACATGCAGAGCCTCTCAGATATGCAGCATGGTTGATGAAGGTTACAGGAAATTAATTAGGAATTAATTAATTGTTTGTAATTAGGAATCATTTTCTTTCTTTAGGGTGTCGGTCAGGGATCCAGCAGGAAGCAGAAGGAACACACAAATTAGAGTGATTCCAGTGGGCTTAATAAAGGGACTATTCACAGGGATGTAAAAGAGAGTACGAAAACACAAGAGATAGTGCCATACCCTGGAGCTGGGAACATAGAGGCCATAAGACTACGAAGACTGTAAAATCAAGGAAGGGGACACTTACCTGGATTGTAAGAAAATCCAGGAAATTGGAAGGAAATAATAAGAAAACTGGAAGGGAAGTGGTAAGAAGAAAGGACACTTTGAGAGAAACTGTACCCTCACGCGAAGGACACAGCCAGCCTGAGGCTTTTTCATAGGAGAAAGACCTGAACAGACAATGCATTGGAATACATATTCCAATGTCACTCTCCTCTTGTCCTGACGTCTCTGGTCTGAGGGCAGAGACTCTTGCCTCAGAGGGCAGAGTCTGTGAACCACACAGGCCAGCCTTTTGAGGCACCAGACAGGGTGGAAAACAGTGGACAGTGAATCTAAAGAACAGATCAGAGATATCCAGCATCTTCAGTTCCTGAGGTTTCATAAGATGCACTTTGGTAAGTGCATGTACCAGACTGGTGAGGGTACGAAGAGGAGGAAGTGCCCAGTGGAAAGGCAAGAGAGACAAGTCAAGCTTCTCCCAAGGAAGAGATGTCTATGCTGAATCTAAAAAGATATGTAAGGCTTCACCAGGCAGAAATAGGGAGGCAGGACATTTTAGGCAGGAGGCCTCAGCCCATGACAAGACTAGAAGGCCTATGAAACCTACTGCTTTAAGTGAGGAGAAACTAATGCAGATAAATCATATTCAGAGTGATGGAAAAGAATAAGGAAAGTTAGAAATACTCCAGTTCACGTAGAATAGGTATAATGGGAAATTGGAAGGGCATAGAAAGGATGGGCAGTGGAACAATTAGAATGCTCAGGACGGGGATACCCAGAGTGGGAGTAAAGAGAAACTGAGTCAGGTGCCAAACTTCTAAATGAATGTGAGAAAAATAATTGGGAGGCCATGTCCAGGTCTCCAGATGAAGGACAGGTTAGATGGCATTATGATTATATGCATCATAAGAAAAAATTGTGTCTACCCACTGAATCCATACAGTAACCAAAGAGATTTAAATATCTCTGACTCAAAACTTTCTGAGTTGAATAGAAAAATATAACAGCTGAAATTATCCCTTATCAGAATAATAGGATATACTATTTTTAGCATCAAGGTCTTTATTCCTATTTAATATGTAAGCTTCATCAACAACAACCTAAAATCTACCACAAAATGTATCCTGATGATACTACTTGTTGGTGGCTAGCATATATCGAGAATTTGCAAATGCCTGACTCTGTGCTAATCACTTATGTTATTTAGTCCTCACAACAAACTACAGTTCACCTTCTCATAATCATCATTTTACAAATAATATGATTGAGACTTAGAGAGATTTAGGAACTTGCTCAAAGCCATACACAGGAAGTAAAACAGTGCAAATGCAAAGCCATGTTGGTTTGTTCCAGAGCCTTAAGTGCTGTACTGATTAGGCTAGATGGCAATTATAATCTTTACAAGCAGAACCGTGTAGAAATTTAAGTGGGAAATTATATGGATGCAATGAATTTAGGCAAAAAAAAAAAAAAAGAAAGAAAGAAAAAGAACAACCAGATCATTTTGTTTTTTAAATGATTCCAAATATTTTGACTAAAATATGGTTGGCAGCCATTCCTTATGCAGTTATTTTAGCTATCCATTTTTAAATGACACCCTGTCAATGAATCACAATATCCTACTGTGCTTGTCCAACAATTCTATGTTTATCTAAAAAGTATGACATTAATGTTAAATTAAGTTTAAAACTGATGGCAAATTCAAACAAATTCAAGTTTCAGATTTGCATCAACTGTGATTTTTGTTTTGTGAAACAGAACTCTGTAATCAATATTACAGGAAGCTAATGTTTAAACTGCTAATAAAAGGCTAATATAATCGTTGTTGTAGGCTATTTTATAGCCAATTTACCAGCAATCTTTCCCATGAAATGCAAAGGCCGTTAAAATAGACTGATCAGACATAGATGAGATCTAACTTAAAAAAATAATACATTAAACTATGATGATTTATCAAATATTAAATATTCATGAGACATAGTTCCTTTTGACAGAATGCCTGAATTGGGGCAGGTGTTAATGCCAAGAAGAATCATACTCTGGGCATTCACACTGTCTTGTGATCATGATAGACTCTACTATTTTAAACTTATATTCAATTTTATATTGCAAGTTAAATGCTTCCTATCAATTCTTGCAAAATGACTGAAAGACCTTATATATGAGTTCATGGAATTTACTTGCATCATTTAAATTAATCAATAATCAGTTACTGGCAGCCTACTGGCAAGTACGTAATCTGTGACACTCGGGCCAGGTTTAATGCAGAGATGAAACAGAAAACTAGGAATGCTCAGAGAGGAGCAGATGTATGTTCATCATACCAATCTGCAGGCCTATGGCTACAATGCTGCCCGCTATACTTGGGGAGAGGTAGTGAGACAGGTAGCCCCTGAGCAGAAAGGTCTGCTTCCTACTGCCCAGCCTTCCACCTTATAATGAGACTGGAATTTTATCACTCTTTAAAATGTTATTAGGTAACACATTACTCCATAGTTAACAAACTTTAGAAGAGAATTCATTGATAACAAAATGCAAAAAAATATATAGTGTTATTCTGATCCTGTGATAGATCCAGGACGATTTGGGGTTAGAATTAAAAATGTCACTAGAGGGCCGAGCCCGTGGCGCACTTGGGAGAGTGTGGCGCTGGGAGCTCAGCAGCGCTCCCACCGCGGGTTTGGATCCTATATAGGGATGACCGGTGCGCTCACAGTGCTCACTGGCTGAGCGTGGTGCGGCCGGTCTCAAAAAGGACAAAAAAAAAAAAAAAGTCACTAGAAATAAGAAAACAAATTAAAAAAATTTTTTTAACAATTAAAAAAAATTAATAATATATAATAAAATACACTACTTCAAGCCAAAGCTTGGCAGGTACATTTAGTACTCTGAATGACTGTTACAATGAACACCACAGTTCCTCTGTATTTGTCATGTCAAGGCCTACTCTTTTAACAATACTTGACAGATGCTTAGTTAGAAGATAATAGATTCAAACGTTGTACAGCTATAAATGGGGTCGATATGGTATGCACACTCACCTTCCTTCCTTGTGAAAATTTTTAAGGGTCTAGAACATAGTTGGTGCTGCAAAGATGTTCACTGAATAGAGAAGTAAATAAACAAATATGTAAAATGAAGTTGGTTCTGTTCAAAGAAAAGGTAATCTTTTCCTCATCTACCTATACTTTCAATGATTTCTTGAGTATGCATACAAAACCTACATTCAAATATTCATTAGTTTTTATAGTGATTAACTTTTTGAAAAAAGTTATTAAACACGTAAATCATGTTATATACACGTTTTAAACATAAAATATATATAAAGCAATATGTTGCAAATCATTCCTTTTCTATATTCATTCATCTAGTTTCTCCCACTTTTGCCAATATGTAATTACTATTTTTAAATTTTTGTGTCTTTACATAGACTTTTTAAGTATATATAACTGAATATGCCTATATATTTCTTCTTCCCATTTCAGAAATAGCAGCATAGGATACATACTGTTCTTCAATGTGATTTTTCCGTACCTCGGAGATATTTCTAAGTTAGTACAAGATGTGATCGGCTTGTCATATTTGTGATATACATTAGGATGATCCCTAAAGTGAAAACTAATTTTTGCACAGAATAAAGACATGCTTTTATTGCTTTCTTTCCCATTTAATCTCAAATTTAAAAAAGAAAAATTGCTAATTCCTGATAAAATATTAATCCTTCTTATACAGACCTTTATTAGTAATGATGCTATGAATGCAAAATATGTGACTCTTATTTCAACCTGACAGAAGTTTTGTGAATAAATTTAAAATGTTCTTGGTTTATTTTACATAAGAATGTATGCCATACACTGAATATTTAAAAATACTTTTTGTCTACAGAAAGTAGCTAATGTTAACAAAATATAACTAAGCCTATACTTATTGATTTGTAATCAATAGGGTACATCATTGCATTGTTTTCCCTCTGGTAGTGGTGGATTTGTACTTACATTCTACACTTGACCTTATATGATAATTTGTTAAGTTGTTTATTCGACAAGTATTTATTGACTAACCATGAAGCACTTATATTTGTTGTAAGGGATACAAGAGATGTATGACATGATTTCTGCCTTCCAGAAGCTCAGAGGCAGGTGGTGGACATAAGACAAATATTTTAAGAGGTTTAAATAACTGCAACAGACAATGCTTCATTAGCAAATATTAGCCCCTTTCCATTCCCCTGGCCACCAGCCCCAATCAGGCGTAATTTCATCTCATCTAGACTGCCGGGTTAGATTCTTCCCTAGCCCCCTACATTCATAATCCCCCACTCCTATCCACTGTACACACTGAGTTGCCATATGAGATGACAGCCCCAGTAATTGCACTCTCTTGATAAAAACAAAGTAAATATAAGCCCTCCCGGCATTAAAGATCCTCCTGATTGTAAGACAGGAGGACCTCCTGATTAAATATAACATTCGAGTTTGGGTTCCCTTTAGTCTTTTCTTCATCTCATATTTACATTGTACATTTTTTCCCTGAAAAAATTCTACAGTTTTAATTTATTTCCTTTTCCTCATGCTGTTTTCTCTTCCAGAAGCATTCCCCTTCTCTTCTCAGAATTCTATAACCATCCAAAGGTGATCTTAACTACTATTTTGATATGGAATATAATCTGTACCACAAAGTGTGTATGTGTGTGCATGTGTGTGTGTAGACAAGACCGCTTGTAGACAAGTCTAGATGCAGAGGTTATAGGAAAAGTTTATATGGTAATTTACACTCTGGCATATACTTTAATTCTTTGTTTACTTGACTCCCCTGTTAGACTGAAATCCTTGACTAAAAGTAGAATTACTAGTCTTTTTTTTTCCACTTTAGAACTAAATATAAATTTTGTACATAGGAAGTTCTCAGTAAATATTTATGCAATCAAATTAAAGTTATTTGAATCAAATGCTGTAGAAAAAAATCAATTTCATGAAATAAATTATCCTAGGAAGGTTTTTTTGAATAAGGCCTTAGACATGCCTTTGGATATATGGAAAAAAAATACGATGGAGACACTATGGTGAAAATTTGTTGAAATGAGACACTTAAGTCAATTAAAAACAAAATCACAAAAAGCAGCAAATCTGATTCTTATAGAGTTCTATATTCAATTGAAAGATATAATTGGGATGAAGAAGGAAAGAGAGCCATGGTATTTCCATCAATATGATAGTAAAGCAGGACTCAATGACACTAACAAGAATCATTAAATAAAAATATACCAAATTTTCAGCTTTTCAAACTGATAAAATGTTTTTGGTCTGCTAAATTTTGGACTAAATTAAGTTGGAGATTTTCAGTTATATGAAGTCACTCTTTAAAAACTCATAATTGAGGGCCGGCCTGGTGGCGCACTGGAGAATGCGCTGCCTGGGAGCCTGGTGGCGCTCCCGCCGAGGGTTCGGATCCCATGTGGAGACTGGTTCCCGCTCACTGGTTGAGCGCGGTGTGGGCGCAACACCGAGGGTTGCGATCCCGTTACCGGTCAGTAAAAAAGACAAAAAGGAAAAAAAAAACAAAACTCATAATTGATTATTTCAAATAAGAATCTTCTAAGAATTCTTATAATTATAAGAAATTATAGAACTCACAATTATAAGAATTATAAAATTATATAAGATTACAAGAATATTTATATTTGTCATCAGTGTCTCCTAATATAATGATAGCTAGTCTTTTAACTTAAATATTTGTTTTATCTTTTTTTTTTTTTTGTCTTTTGTCTTTTTTCCGTGTCCGGCAATGGATCGCAACCCTCAGTGTTGCCCCCGTACCGGACCGGGGACCGGCAACGGGATTGCAACCCTCGGTGTTGCTCCCACGCCTCGCTCAGCCAGTGAGCGGGAACCGGTCTATATGTGGGATCCGAACCCTCGGGCGGGAGCGCCGCCGCGCTTCCCAAGCGGCGCACTATCCAGTGCGCCACCGGGCCGGCCCCTGTTTTATCTTTTATATAATCTCTTTTATATCTATGTCTGCACAGTTGGATCACTTGGCAGTTTTCTATAGGGCTTGGATGAATAAGACCATATACTAAATTTCCTCTCATTTCCTTTTTTCCTCCTTCTTTTTAGAAAATTCTATAATTCCTGTATTAAATTACTTAAGATTAAAGATGTGTGAATAGGAAAAGAAAGCTTCTTAAGCAAATTTTAACCCACATATGTTTTCCTTTTTATCAATAATAAAATATACAATTGCTTAAATATTTTTCAAAAGCTGAATATTTAATTAAATATTTACACTAACTGTAAAGATGATATTAGTGTATACTATAAACTTTTGCCAAATCCTCTAGAAATTTAGGTTTCATTACCATGTTCCCAGAAAAAATAATCCATAAGCAGCATCTTGAACAGTATATGGCTCAATGTTCCAGTTAAAGGGAAATATCATTTTTCTAGAAAAACGTAATAATAAATTTTATTTTCTGCCTACTTTTTTTCATGTTCAGAATACTGAAAAGAAAATGTATACAGGAGTGGCAGGCATATATAGGCACCCCAAAGATGGTCACATCCTACTTCCTGGAATCTATGAATATGTTACTTACATGGCAAAAGGGACTTTGCAGATGTGATTAAGATTAGGGATCTTCAGATGGGGGACTTTTTTAGGTTACCCTCGTGGGCCCAAACTAAGGTAAAGAACGCCTGTGGCCTTTAGAAGCTGGAAAAGGGAAGGAAATAGATTTCCGTAAGAGCCTCCAGAAAGAAACACCTTGATTTTACTTAGTTCAGCAAGACCCATCTTGGACTTCTAATAGAATCGTATGATGTTTGTGTTAAAACACTAAATTTGTGGTAATTTTTACAGCAAAAATAGAAAATACACCAGGCATATGGGAGAGTTGAAAATAAAATTAAAGAATTTATTAAATGTTTACTAAAAACTAAAGTTTCTACAAGAAATTCCTACTTTTTTCTAAGGACCAGTTTGGAATACAAAAATCTACAAATATATACATATAAAAAATCCACTGCCAATCTCTTGGAAAATTGTACTAATATTTAGACTTCATTTGCAGATTACTTACCTCTGAACCTGAATATATCAACAGAACATGCTTCAAAACAGTTTTTTATACAAATGAATTTATTGTATCCCCATTATATAGAGCATCCCAAACACACAGCAGGCACTCGGTAAATATTTGCTGAGTGAATAAAGAAGTAATAATGTAAGACGCAATAATGTAATAATGTAAGTAATAATGTAAGAATGAATAAAGAAGTAGTAATGTAAGAGGAATTGAGAGAAATAACCTAGCAATTAATTACTACATGCATCTGTAGAATTCTAAAAGGTGTCATATTTTTAAAAACAGTAAAAATCATTGCCAACCATATTTTCCCTGTAGTAATATAAGCAATAAAGTGAAAACCAACGTCAAATCAAAAGAGCTCCAATGTGTCTCTGAAATATGATCCAGTTTCAACCTTTCTTCTTTGTTCCCTAATAGATATCACAATAGAGACCATGAAATAAAAACTCAACAACGGGAAATGTTGCGTTGATGAAATACAACATGAAACTGGTGGTATAAAATTTTGAGTTAACTTCTCCACATAATTTATAATAACAATATAATCACACCAAATACTGATTGAAATTAGAATATTGATAAGAAAAAATTACGAAAGAAGTTACTTTGAATAAAAAAAATTTCTTTTTCATTTAATAATCCCTTGTCTCTATTTAAAAGTTCAACATTTAAAGTTTGTAAATTTTGATAAAACTTAAACAAAAGGTGGTAAATACATAAAGACAACCTGATGGTAAAGAATTAAATGCTCCCATTTGAAAACTAATGAACCCAAATAATTTAACAATCTAACCTAAGAGACCAGTTCTCTAATTTCACTTCTATAATCCTATCCTGGACAAATAGTCTTGAATGAAAACAGATTTATAAAAAAACACAATAATTTTTAGTATAACAATACTTATGCCTAACTTATGCCTAACTTAAATGTCTAACAATAAGAAGATGATTAGGTAAATGGTTCATATATTTAAACATCATGTACTAAAACTAAAGCATAGCATGAAAGAAAATCAGGGTGAAAAATTTTAAACAGTATTATCTTAATTATTTTAAAACTTGAATAGCAAAAAATTGGAAAGCAACATGCTAAAATATATACAATTGGTAGTACTGTGGATTATTTTAATTTTATGCTATGTGTTTTTACTCTGTTGTCCAAATTTCCAATACTGAAGTTGATATTATTTTATAATCAGATAAAGCATTTTTTAATGAAAAAGTTCTAATGTGAACAATCTTTTCTTGATCATTCAGCATTTCATATATTATAACTGTATGTACTCCATGAAAGCTTCTGAAGTAATGAGTTGCTTTAGTTCAATCCACGGACTTTTCCAAATAGCATCAAAGTAAATTTTAGGTTTGATCTGAGGAATAAGATCATCTTAAATAATGAAAGTCAATATTAACTATGAGGAAATTGGGTGCTGGGGATAGGTTACAGATAATTTACCAGAGAAAAGGCCAACTATTTTTGGTAATTTCCAAGAGCTGGTTTCTATAATAATGTTATCTATCTAGTGTTAGGTGCTTGAGCTATTATTATTATATAATCAATTCCTATCTTTGCAGGTTCTTAGGACATAAATTCCATAACTCTGTAAAATTTATTCCAATAATTTGGGTAATAATTAGTATTGTACATCACTGTAGGTCAAATAAAAACAATGTATTGGTGAAATTACTACTTACTGTGGTAGCACAATGAATATCTTTCCATATCGTAGCTTCCCTGGAGAGATCAGTGACTTCAAACAAATTATCAAGAATCACTTCCCCAATCATGTCATGTCTAGAAAATCTGTCAAAATCATACAGACTGAAATGTAGTTTTCGGTTGCTTAGTTGATCATATGCTACAGGAAATAGAAAAGTTTCATCAAATAGAGGATTTAAAGTTTTTCTGTGCACACGGGTCTGAAATTTCTTTTTCCTATCTGGAAGGAGATACATCTTCACATAAGGATCTGAAGTTCCTGTGAAGTCTTTAGCAGGGAGATCTAAGGCCTTGATAATTTTAACAACTAGAAGTTCATTTTCATAATCATACTGGAGGGTAAAGTTAAGTTTCCCACATGTTTTGACATCTTCTTTCCTGTTGCCCTCAGAGTCAACTGATTTTTGTTTGTAGAGCTCTGGTTTTATCCTCCCAATGCTGGTTGTTGTTTCTCCTCTTTGTAGAACAGGTTCTGCTCCCATGCTAAAATCAACACTGGAAACCTGCATTTGCCTTGGTAGGTGTCTCCTGAAGGAATTGTGTCTGTACACACACACACATACACACAAAATCATTTAGGTAGATCATTTTGATAACAATGTTATACAGTGGCACACAAATTCTCCCCCATCCCCAGAATAATGAAAAGATAATTATATCTCTAACTGTATCTATATGGACAGATGGACACACACAGACACACACACACACACACAGAGCATAGGACTACTTCTGAACAGAGTTGCAATATTGAAAGAAAAAGTGTCCTAAAATTCTAGAAACCCATGAAACACACAAATGTACGTTTTTACGAGCTTTCAGAATTTTGTACTCTCAATCTTAAGCACATAATTAAAGATACAGAAAAACAAGACTACCAACAAGTTCAGTATTCCACAGAAAATTATGAGTGTTATCAATCATCTGAGTATATCTAGATGTAAGCATTATATAGACAAAAATCATTCAGATGGCTGATTTCTTTCCATCTGAATATTTAGGTCTCATGAATTTCATGTTTTAGTAACTACAACATCAAAACAAAAAACATATTATAAGTCCACATATTCTTATAATGTGTTAATTATATCTAATAATTAAGATAACTAGATGAATATTTACTTTAAAAGGAATATATAGTTGTGACAGCCAAAATGAGTACATTTTCCTTTTTCAACATAGAGTGGGCAACAAGCTCTAAAGACAAAAAAAAAAAAAAAAAAAAAAAAAATTTAAAATTTTAGAATTTAGGGGTAACATAACAGAGTTTTTAAAATTCAAACTGAATTTCCTGTA
>NW_007729311.1:186747-196124 GCF_000696425.1 Galeopterus variegatus
AAAAACCTTAAAAAAAAAAAAAAAAAAAAAAAAAAAAGTAAAATTTTAGAATTTAGGGGTAACATAACAGAGTTTTTAAAATTCAAACTGAATTTCCTGTAGCCACTGTTACTATTCATCTAGCCAACATTTCTAGAATATTAAATATATAGGCTTACCAATGTCTTCTAAACATGA
Organism: Galeopterus variegatus; assembly: GCF_000696425.1. Classification (NCBI taxonomy): domain Eukaryota; kingdom Metazoa; phylum Chordata; class Mammalia; order Dermoptera; family Cynocephalidae; genus Galeopterus; species Galeopterus variegatus. The sequence continues at coordinate 186,925 of NW_007729311.1, forward strand.
CTTGCATTAAGATCTGCTTCTTTTCTGCTTCCGCAATGACTCCTAGCAGGAGCTATGGCAACCTAAGTGTCTCCTGAAGGCTTAGTCCCAGGTCTTTGTTCTTATCCCCAGTCTGTCCATCAGACTAATCATCAGTTCTTGGACTACAATTATTGTCATGAATATGATGGTTCTTCAGGTTATGTCCCAGCTACATAAACTTCATGTCCCATATCTACAAATCTCCAAGGAAGATTTCTACACAGATGTCCTAATTTCACCCCAAACTCAGGCAAACTCATCATTTTCTCCCTTTTTCTCTCAAACCTGTTCTCTCTCTCACAATTCTGACAATAATGCGAGCATTTTTATCAGTCACTCATGCTTGGAAACATACAGTATGCTTTGAATCACTTTCCTTTTTTCCATGGGATTTAACTCAATTTAAAAAATCCAGTTGAGGTTTCTTTTGAAACATCTTGTATAACTATCCATCCCATTCCATTTCCATTGCTGCTCAGCTCAGACCTTCATCACCGTATACTTTGCTTTGTAGTAGCCTTCACCTGGCCTTTCCTCTTCCAGCTCTCCCTCAGGCTGAGTATCTGTTCGGCACACTGTCAGGGAACCCACTCCAAAGTCTTTTACTCGCTTCTGCTTTCTTCTGCATTAGGTCTATACCTTTTATAGCACTAAATAATACTGAGGACTTTGCTTAATTAATATTTGATTCATTGATGTACACATAAAAATTGTTTTCTTGAAGTGGAATAAAAAAATTAGTGAACACCCAGAAGTGAGGTACCTAGGCACAATGCCATTTGAGAAGTAGTTAGAGGAGACGAGAATGTTGAACCTAGAAAGGAGAAGAAGCATGCTAGCTTTCTTCTAATGCCTGAAGGACTGTCATGATGAAATAAATATTTATGGAAGTTATAAGTACCCAGACTTCAGCTTAATAGAAGGGAAAATTAAAAGATATCTAGAGCTATCCAACATGGTATAATTATAAACTTCCCCAAACTGGAAGTGTAAAACAAAAGTTAGATCTTGAAGGAAAAGACTTCTGCCTTAGTGAAATGCTAGACTGTTAAGTGTTTTCTAACCCTAATTTTCTGTGATTCTTTGTCATTCTATGGTTCTTTGATAATTTTAAGGATCTAAAATTCACAATACATATTATGTGCATTAAGAAAATGAAATTTGTTAAAATCAGAATTATAAGAAACCTGAGGGTTTTGCCAAGTTCATTCTCTTATATTTAATTACTTTATTTTCTATAACTGGACTAAAATATGGAACAATTACTCAAATAACACAATAAAAAATGCTTAGAGCTGTACTGAAATTAATTCAACCACTCTATATAGTCCCCTTTTATACGGAAAAGAAAGACAAGCCAAATGGGCTGTGAGAGTGTCAGCAACCTAATACTGTATTATTCACAGATTTCTCAAAAACATTTTTTAAAGGTTCTATATAGTTCAGTACATACACTGCAAATTAAGATAAGGACTGAGACTGGTACAGTGGTGAAACAGTGCCACAGGTGTAAACACAGCAGCTTTTTGGAAAGATCTCTTCCTCAACATTCTGCTTAGCCTCACGATGGGCACGAAAGGCTTTTAGTGTGCTGTCATGGAGAATTATATGGAAGAAAAGAGAATGCATTAGGAAAAAAAATGATATTCCAGTATCAGATTAGTGTTAAAGAATATCAAGAATTAGAAAGGAAAAAAAATCTAATGGCAATGTGGGATGAAATGGAAGAATAATAAGAGACAAGAAAAAAATAAGGAAATATACACTATAACATTTTCACCATAAAAAATTAAAGTGTGCCCTTGCTTGTCTGGTTTTGCCACTGAAAGCTCACATAATGAGTGCTTACGATGTGGCAGGTTCAGGGGTAAATTCCTTATTGACTCATTCAATCCTCATGTAAACCTATGAGGTACCGACTATTACGTTCCCTAGTTTACAAATGAGGGCACTGAGGGACACAGCGGTAAGTACCTTATTCAAAGTTACACAACCAGGCAGGCGTTAAAATTAAAATTTGACTGACGGAGTCTGGGTCTAGTGGCCACACCCTTGACCACCATGTTATACTGTCATATTCATGGTTATCCCAATTGATTAAATTATTTCAAAACTTAATCGTTCTACTAAGTAACCATATAAAATATTGGAAATTTATTTATATATGCTTCTATATAACTTTTTCCACATTATAGATAACAGAATTATGTAATCCACTAAGAGTCAAAGTTTACTTGGTTAAATAGCTTGAGATATGTTTTTAGGGAAGTTTTTAACTTTTTTGACTGTTACCAAGAATTGAAAGAAAGCAAGAATGTTTAATTTGTAAGTAAAATTATGATCAGATATTAGGTACAAAATTCTTATTGAGTTTATAGTTATGGTACATTTTATAAGAAATTACATATAGTTTGAAAATAGCAGCAAAGTAAAATTTGTAAGGCAATTTATGCTATATCACATGTTAAAAAATGATTAGTTAAAATTTAACTATAATAGAAAAACTATTTCTACATGGAGAAACATACTAGGACTATTTTATCTCAGGTCAGGGAATTAGGTCCTAATTAAAACTAAGCTGAACTTAAGACCCAATATTTTAGGTTCTAAGCTTGTATATATGTAAAAGTCTTTATTAACTTAAATCTTGAAGTGATCTGCTGCCTCAGATCTATCCCATTTTAACGCATGAGGCATGCCATGAAACATATTTTTACCCTAAATCCACCCCAGATATAAAAGACCAGGAGATTAAATTAGGGTCAGGGGAAGGTCAGAGAGAATTTATAAATATAAAAAGAATTCAAAAAGGAATAAAGGTAGTAAATGGGTTGTGAAGTATTAAAGGGGTCTAGTATAAACCAGTTTGTATATTCAATGTTCCTAAAATATATAGGATATTTTATTGAATAAATAATCAAATACTCCTACTAAAATCACTTTTACTTATGCAACAATCTTTTGATGTTTGTGAGCAAAAACTCCCAAGAAGTTAATTTCTTATTTTTTATAGATTTATTCCATAATTTCACACTCACTTTGCTTTTCTATATAATAAAACTTTAATCTTCTATCCTCCACCCCAAATCAGTAACTTCTTCTTTATGCCGCTGAATATAATTTGTGGAGCTGTACACCCCTTCTAACAGGAATCAAAGAGTAGTAATGTTTTTGTTCTAGTAAGCCAGTGTCCTAATTATAGGGTAAATGGTGCATATTCTAAGTCACAGTTTAGCGAGTCAGTTAAGAAAAGCTTTAATTATTGCAATGTTAAACTATTGCCATGACAACATAGATCTTTTTGTTCTTCTTGTCCTTTTTTCCCCCTCTTTTAGAATGACAGTGATTAGTGCACATATAATTTCACACAAATATCCAACCAAAGTTCAAGCCATTTGACAGCTAATCATCCCATTCTTATCCTTCAAATCTAAGAGGGCATCACCCAAGTACTCTTCCAGAGAGGGAGAAACTTTCCCCATCTTACCTGGAACACTGAAGGTAACTAGATACAGTCAATATTACTTGACCCCACAGGAATATAATGTATTAATATGATGATTTTCAAATATTTACTACCAAGAGATCCTTTCCTTCAAACAAAATCTGAGGCCAGAAGTTGAATATGTAAGAACAGAGGTTTCCTGGTAGACATGTGGTCAGAATCTTGAAAACTCTGGAAACCAAGCCAATTTTTTCCCTCCTCTCAGAAAAAAATGTTTCAAGCCTTGTACATTGAGATGAGGTAGAAAAAATGCTGAACTGGAAACAGACTGAAGTTTGGTCCCAATGCCCTACGTAGTGAGAGCAACTTTGGGCAAGTCACTTAAATTGTTGGAGTTTTATTTTCCTCACCTATAAAGCAGCCTTTCACAGTTTTCATGAACATCAAATGAGATATTACAGATGACTGTGAAAGGTATAATTTTTTGTACTAATATTAATTATTATCATTAGAATTCAGGATGCAAGGAGCCAAAGTGCAAATGCCATAATTAACTCTCTATTTTTAACAAGTTCAAATCTAGTCTTCTTGTTTGGGGATGCAGGCATGGCACAAAGGCATTCCCATGTAAGTATGTCCTGGACCACCACCCTGGACTAATGAGACCTTCCAACTAACTCCTCAGCACCCAACTAACTCACTTCTCAGCATCCTAGAGTGGAAAACCTATGAGAGAGCTTCTAAAATTTCATAGAAAGATTCATATAATCTTTTAATTCTATTTTTCCATGAACTTTTTGAAGTACTTCCCATATATCCTTATAATTTTATTCCCATGTCTTTACCATCTATTAAGATACCACAGATACTGCTTGAGAAATCAGAGAGGAAAGGCAAAAATATCTTTAGCAGCATTTCATTTATTTATTCAACATGTTTAAAAGGAATTCATCCCTTTTTGTTTTAACACTGAAATTTGCATCAGAAATGATCACCACATATTAAAAGTTACAGCCCTATTTCATAGTTAAGGAGGTTTGAATAGTAAGACTAAATCAAGTTTCTGGTAAACAAAGTATTCATTATTTGTTGTCTATTTTCTTCCATTCAATTTGAAACAAAGACAAGAGTGATTCATTCATTACACAAATATCTGAGCATATGCCACGCAAGGCACTACATGTCTGAAAGCAGAATAAGTTGTTTAAAATGCCACAATGAATTTTAAAAAATAATTAATTGACCTCTATATCCTTAATTTTGCTTCTGAATGTTCTTCTGTCTCTTCCCCATTTACACCTCACATGGTGGCTAATATGTTTGCTGCAGCCCTTATTCCACTAGGCCTGGGGGTAGGGTAGTTGTCCATTTCTCTTGTCCCCTATTACCACTTTCATACCATTTTCACCTAAACCACAGCTCCCGGCTCTGAAGCTCAAGTCAATCACATCCCCATTACCACTTATTGTTAGTTATCTAATGACATCCAAAGCACCCCCTTTAAGTCTTCATTATATTAGTCTCCCGATTCACTACTCTCTTTGACAACGTTTCTGTTCTAATTCCCAGTAATGTATATGTTTCTTCTAACCACCTGGCCTCTCCGATGATGTTGTCTATGTACCTCAGTCACTATCACATGCATAGCCAGATTTTGACAACATCATTAACTGCAAACTCTCTACAACCCTAATTTCATGCTTGCCTCTGTCTGATCAATACCTCCTACCTTTCCAGGTTCTTTTAGGATAGAAGAAATAACAGTATGCTTTTATGCTAAGGATACCGATTAAATATTGAGGGAGAATTAATAATGCAGGAATCAGAGAGGCACATTCTTAAAGGTGACATGAGGGAAAAAGGGATCTAGTGCACAAGTGGAGAGATTGGCTTTAGATAGAAGCACTGGCAGTCATTCCAATATCCATCAAGAAGGCAAACATATGTGTACAGACGCTAGTAAGAGGGTTGAAGATGTGGTGGAAATCTATGGAACAACGGAAGGTTTTTGCTTTTGGCTTCAATTTTTTTAGTGAAATGGAATGTAGGGTCATTAATTGAAACTGAGAATGAGGAAGAAGGTGATAAAAGATTGAAGAAAGGTGAGAAGTGTAGAACAGCCTTCTTGAGAATCAAGAAGATGAAGGGGGAAAATCGATTGCTAAGCAGCATTAAGTATCTACATGAGGAATGCGGTCACAAATTTAAAGTGGATCAGTGAAAGTTGTTTTATCTTTTTTCAAGTCATTTTCACTTGCACATGCGTAGGTGTAGAGATGAGGGAGAACTGAATTCAATCAGGGCTGTGGTTTTGCCCTGCAAACAAGAAAGTAGCAACAAGGGAATTGGGGTATATGCATGAGAGCACCTTTAATGAATGGCAATGGAATTGAAACTGAGTAAAGAGGAAAAAATAATATCAAGGAACTAGGGATTACGAAATGGTGATAGAATCAATGGACTGGACATGCTGGTGAGTTGGAAGTTGTCTCAGTTGGAGTATGAGAGGGTCTTAAAGAACCTTCTTTCTAATCACCCTCATTCTCTCCTGTATGGCTTTGTTTCTCTAACACATTTTCAGCAAAACTCCTAGAAAGAGTCGAGTCCAGTATATTCAGTGTCAAATTTATCTCCTCTCATTCTACTCAAATCTACTCTGATTAGCTTTTCACATGCCCTACTCCATCACAACTCTCTTGAAAATGTTAACAATGTCTCCCACACATTGCTAAATTCATGGGTCAATTCACAGCCCTCATCCCTTGTCTGGCCTTATCAGATAATCCCTCCCAGGTAATCCCTCCCAGTTGTTTACATGCTCTCTTCACTTAGCTTTCAGGTTGTACCCGCCCGGCTTTTCGCCTACTTTACTAGTTTCTACTTCTCAATCTACTGTGTTGTTCCTGATGTCTTAATACGGGGGTACCTCAGGGATTTGTCTCTGGTCTTCTCTTTCCTATCTGCACTCACCTCTTTGATGCTATCATCTCCTGGCTTTGGACACCATCTACGAAGGTACTTCGAAATATTTGTGGAAAAACAGAATTAAAAGATAATATGAATCTTTCCATTAACTTTTTGAAGTACCCTCATATATGTTGAGGACCTCAAATTCATATATGTATCACAGATTCTCTCCTGAATTCTAGAGGCATTATCCAGTTGCCTACTTAACTTCTCCACTTAGATTTCTAACAGAATCCTTAAACTCATCAGGTCCAATTCTCTTTTTCTTGCCTCTCAAACTCACTCCATTCACAATCTCTCTATCTCAAATGAATTTTTCCAGATGCTCAGGTCAAGACCTTAAAGTTATCTTTCATTCCTCCCTTTTTATTCACATGCCACACCTATTCTGTAAGGATATTCTGTTTGTTGTACCTTCAGAATATATCCTGAATCCAATCAGTTCTCACCACCAGCAACTACCATCTCCCTGGTCTGAGCCACCATTGCCCCTGGCCTGGATGATGGCCTCCTGCGTGGTCTGTCTGCTTCTATCCTTGTGCCTGCCTCAATGTCTATTCTTGAAACAACAGACAGAGTGATTCTTTGAAAGATGAATAAGTCACACCACTCCCTTGATTTAAAAACTTCTAGTGGCTTTCCATATTTCTCAGAGTAAAAGTCAAAATGGTTTAGCTCCTGCCATTTCCAACTTTTCTCCTAGAATTCTCCATCATGCTCTTTGCTACTGCCAGTCTGGCCTCCTGGTTAGGGTGAAAACAAAATGCAGGTTCTAGTCAGGGCCTTTGCAGCAGCTGCCTCCTCTTCACAAAAAGCTCTTCCAGACACATACATGGTCTACCCTCTATTACATCAAGTCTTCACTCAAGCGTTACTTTCTCAGCAAGATCTATCCTGACTACCATGTTTAAAATGGCAACACAGTCTCGCATTCAGACTTGCTGATCCCTTTATTTTGTGCTATTACTTTCTACAGAACTTAGTGCCTTCTAATTCATCATATATTTTACTTATTACCTTCTAATACATCATATACTTTACAAGAATGTATGAAGGAATTTTGACAATTTTGTTCCCTAACATGTATCAGATGTTAAGAAAAATGTCTGGCACATAACAAATGTTCAATAAATATTGCTGAATACATAAATTAATTAAATATTTTTCCCTGAAAAATTTATCCATATGACTAAATAGCCATCTAATAATAATAAAAACTGGAGAAACAACTGGTTGTCTTCTCAAATATGTAATGTGATGGTTAAAATCCATTTAAGTAAATTACCTTTATTCTGTTCAAAGAATTTATAGGCTATTTATTCTGTAATAGCAATTAATGAAATAAATGTTCAGTTATTCTTTTTTTTTTTTAAAAAAAGATGACCAGTAAGGGGATCTTAACCCTTGACTTGGTGTTGTCAGCACCACGCTCACCCAGTGAGCTAACCGGCCATCCCTATATGGGATCTGAACCCGTGGCCTTGGTGTTATCAGCACCGCACTCTCCTGAGTGAGCCACGGGCCGGCCTAAATGTTCAGTTATTCTGAAAATACTTGCTTTGACCTCTCTCCATGTTAAAAAAAAAGTATAAATGTAATGACTGATGATAAGATTTTGATCTAGCATATATTTAAAGGGATGTATATGAAGTAATTGGAAAATATTTCCTGGTAGTTTTTGATTTACGCATAAAGTTCTGAGAACATAACATCTTATATTATAAGAAAGGAAGTAAATATAGAATAATGATAAATATTAAAAAAATTCTGAATAATAACTGGTCAAAATAATAAATCTAAGAACTTATGTTTTAGTATTACCAGATCCCAAGAAGGTCTGTGTATTCTAGCTCTAAACTATGTATTCTAGCTCTAAATTTCTCTGCTCAGCATGCCATTTCAGGCCTGCCCTTACTTTGGAATATGTTTTAAACTAACATGAGCACATCTCCTTGTGAGCTCAGCTAGGTTTTGTAGAAAAATAGTCACAGTCCTCCAAATGAGTTCACCCACCACTCTTGGTGATTCCTCTGTGCCTCCACATCTCTTTGAGCATATTGCAAATAGTGTATTGAAATGACCTGTTTTCAGATCTGTCTTCAACTCCCCAGCTCTGTTAGTAGACTGTGATCTTTATAATAGCAAAGACTAAGTTTTATTCATCTCTTTATGCATTTCATCATAAACATATGCTGGGACTAAGGAAATGTCTGTTGGAGTTTGTGTGAAAATAATTTACCCTCAGATTCCTGTGACTAATAAAATCAAACTTCCCAAGCATTATTTGTATTATAAAGAAGGGCTTAATCAATGTATAATTAGTGCTTATTTACAAGAGATCATATTTATTACTGCCAGAAAACAAACTCTTCAAGGTTGAATCTACTTTGTAAGGTTTTTGTCTCTGGCCTTGGTTCAAAGAGCCATCTCATTTCAGAAAAGAAGCAAGTGTTTACAACAAAAACATATCTCTCATAAAGAGGATTATTTATCCACCTCAAGTTCTTGCAAAGTATATGTTATGAACTTGTATTTCAAGGAGATGGCTCTTAGTTCTTCCTATTGTTTTGGGCAAACGCTGCTTCTTGCTATCCTATCTAGCTAGAAATCTTTCAAACTCTCTCTTTGTGTATAACATCTTCATTTCTACTTCCTACATTGTCGTATAATGGACAATTTCAATTTTTGCTATCTTTTGAGTTAAACTTAACTTTTAAAATATCTCTTACTATAAACTTTGCAATCCTGGTTTATATATTTTTACATA
>NW_007729311.1:197124-219888 GCF_000696425.1 Galeopterus variegatus
TTAACTTTTAAAATATCTCTTACTATAAACTTTGCAATCCTGGTTTATATATTTTTACATAGATCTTCATTTTTTCTTATAACAATGTACACCGAGTATTCTGACATTGTATGTGATAGTTTAAAAATTACTTTTCTAATCAATCATAGCAAATTGTAAATATTACAAATTCATCAGCACATGAGTCAGTGATTTTTTTCCCAGGTACATTTTCCCGCTTTTGTTCATGTTCAACTGGATCTGCCATTATATTTCCTAATTATTTTCGGTAGGTATTTTGAATCCTTTCTAACAGTGGCAAACTTACATAATTCGTCATGTTCAACAAATAATTTTGCCACTTACTATTCACCTCATATTTACACCATTAATGAATGCACAGAAAATTGGCTCTCATACTCATACCTACAAGTGTGTCACTATTAACCGCCTTCTATTATGAACCCAGTTTTATCTCACCACTTGATATCTTTAAAAGAGCAAAATGAAGTGAAGGGATGATCAATCCACCAAAAGCATTCACTTGATGCTTATTATGCACCTACACAGTGCTGGAAATCAGGAGGGCTTAAAAGTAGGTTCCATCCCTTGTTCTCTAAGAACTTAGCATCGAGTTTGGCAAACAGCTAGATGAAGCTCAATATTAAGACACTAAATAATTAATTGCTAAACTGTAGCTACAGCTTTAAATAATAAAGGATAATAGCTTATAATTGGGCAGAGAAAGTAGAGTCTCAGATGCACTTTCCCTAAATGTCTTATAATGGGTAGAAATGAAGTCACCATTGTAGACAATGAGAAGCAGCATGAGCAAAAGCACAGAGGGAGGAGATGTAAGGTCTTCAGCAGGATGACGGAAAGACCAAACACCCTTCTTGTGGGCAACCATGAGAGATCCATTTGAAAAGACAAGATGAGGTCATGGGACTCATTTGCTGATTTTCTTTTTTCAACAAATACACCCTGAGTTCCTAAAAAGCTTTGTCTAGACATCACAAAGCCATATAAAGGTGAGTATGGCAGATTTTCTGCCTAAGAAAGCAGTGCAGAGCTACGAGTGTGGGGGCATATGGAACCACAACGTAATAATGGTATCTTGGTGTAATTAGATATTAATAGTCTTGAATGTCAGGCTTTTAAAATGTTTGGACTAGACATGAAATGATTGAAGTGCCACTTCATGTCTTTTATAAGGGATCTTAGATTCTTTCTTTACAGCTTTGTTAGATTTCTGTTTTGTGTTGTTGTTGTTTGCTATTTTCTGATTTTTATTATACTTTACTGGTTTCAAAATAGACGTCTTCCCCTACAGTCTGTCCTATAAACTGCTGCCAAATTAATTATCTTAAAACATAACACTTATCTAAGGGACTCTTCTGTTGCAAATATTTTTGACAGGATAGACTCTGAACATCTTGGCTATGATTTCAAGGCCTCCCTATACTTTAATTCCAACTGACTTTACCTTCCATTATTTTTTCGTTCAACTGTATTTTCTGATCAAGTTAGTTTGCCTGCTGATTTCTCAGCAACACTTTCTTCTGTGACTCTTCACAAAAAATGCTTCCATCTGGGATGCACATCTTCTTCTGATAACGATTATGTGAATTCCTAGTTTCCTTTAGCCTCAGCCTAAAGACCCTTCTCCATCCCTCAGCTAGAAATAATTTCTCTATGCACTGAATTTCACACTCTCCACCACAAAGTTTGCGCTTATAATTCCTCATATTGAAGTTGGTATTACATGTCAGCTGGGTCATTTGGTTGCCTGGTAGGCTGATGGGGCCACATGCCCAGGTATTTGAAAAAGGAGAAGAGAATTTGGGAAATGTGGTAGTTTCCAGCAATGCTGCTAACTCTGGACTTATCAGGATGTTAGTTAAGTATCGAGACAAAACTTGCTTGAAAGGGTGTGATGTTGTTTGTCATCTACTCTCCGAGCCAAATAAAAGGGAGTCCCAACAGTGGACTGGAGCAAGGACATACTAATAAGGTGAGGAAAGCAAATATTAAAGTCAAACTCATTGTGTGTATGTGTGTGTGTGTGTGTGTATGTGTGCACACGCGCGAACATGCACACACATACCTGTGTATGTAGTGAGGAAAGCAAATATTAAAGTCAAACTCATTGTGTGTATGTGTGTGTGTGTGTGTATGTGTGCACACGCGCGAACATGCACACACATACCTGTGTATGTAGGTTTGATTTTGCTACATCTCGGTGAGAAGTTGGCATTTGAACAGAATAATCTAATTTATAATAGTGGGCCCTTGATCTCTGTGTCCAAGTGGACTGTATAATGAATTCAGCAATTTCCTCTTCCTCTCCATATAAAGGTAATTTCTAGTATGATGAAGTGATTAATATAGATGAGGGTTTTTGAGAACTAGAAATAATCAAGTTTTCTGCAAGGAATTCATCCCAGGCCAAACAGATTAAAATCATGACTCAAGTCATTCACAATAACCACATACCATTCCAGATTTCTAGTTGAGCAGAATGAGCAGGAAGATGCCCCTATTCTCCAACCTCCAAATTACTCGTCCTCAGCAGACTTGTAACCACCATCTTTAATTGCAGAAAAATTACCTCCTTGGTTTTATGCTCAAAACGTGTTCCAGCAATCTGAATAAATTTGAATTCTTACTCTTGCCAGCTGTATGACTTCAGGCAAATTTTCAAATCTCTCTGGGCTTCAGTTAACTCACAAGTAATGGGATAATTAATAATACTTACTTCATGAAAGTTGGTGCAGGATTAGTAGGTAGGTTGCCTTGGCATAGTAACTAAGTTGAAAGTTCTCAAAAATAACTCTTTTCTTCTTCCTTCCCCAGCCACCCACATAAATAAGGAAATTCAAAGAGACAGATGAAATGATATCAAAGTTCTAGCAAAATTATGAATTTATATTGTACTTTTTCTCTTAGAAAATACCAGATATGTACGATCTAATTTTTATGTTTGTTTTTAAGATTGAGAAGTGTTTTTCCAATTTATATCACATAATTACTGAGAAATCCGGGGCTAGACTGATGAATCTTCATTACTAGTTTATATTATTTCCAGAAAACAATTCTTCAACTAATGCTAATCATCACACATGTGTTCTCAGTATTTTTTCTCTCATTATTCTCTAGCTAGGGATAGTCAGATGAGCAGTTTCTTTATATTCAACAGATATTTTGAAGATAGTATTTTCTTTTTCTGAGTTTTCCAAAAAACATAGATTACTTCAGTTTTTCTTCATTGAGTGTCCTTATGTAGGGTGTACTTATCAATTAAAAGAGTTGAATAATTCTGAATACTAAGCAGATATATATATACATAGCTGTTTTAATATTTTAAAAATGTTTTGCAAATTAATTGAACATTTTTACCCTGAAATTTCTGAGTGTCTCAAGCAATTGTGGATATTAAATACCATATTTGGCCACAGTTTTCAGGGATGTTAGTAGTGATAATCAAGTAAACACATGAGATAATTTTAAAGCACTTTTCCTTATAGATAGACTCGAGACAGTGTTTTGGAAAAAAGCAAGTTCCCCCGAAGGCATTTTTTTCTATTTCTAAAACATGTTAAAAAAAAGTAATATATTGGGTAATTATTTATAGTTAAATATCCACAATAAATAAAATGTTAAAATTATCATTTATTCAGTTACATAACATAAAAATCACAAATAAGAAAAAAAATTTAAATGACAGTAAGTACCTCTGCTCAGGAAAACTTGTCACAATAATAACTAAATACGAGGCAAGCCTTGATTATATAATTTAAGTAGCACAGAAAAGTGTAACACGGAAAAGATACCTCCATCCATCCTCCTTATCCCCAAATTCTTTATCTCAAAGGTAACAATTATTCTTACTTATTCCTCAGGGATATATTTCTGAAAGAAGTGCATTTATTTGTAGATACAATCCTTTTGTATTTACACAAAAGATATGTTGAATAGTCTTTCAATCCTAGTAGCAAACATGACCTATTTTTTCAATTTGATAGATTTCTGGACCCACAAAAGAATGTCATGTCAGAAAATATGAATGCACTTTAGGTTCAGAGAGGTAGGAAGATAAGATTAGGAAGTAAATTAGTCAGCAGGAAACAGCAGTTACCCTGCTCTAGGGTAAACCCAGTTGCAACTTTTGGGAACCAGAGAAACTACTATCATGTTTGCTTTAAGAACTGACGACTCTAGTTAGCAGAAAAATAACTCTTTTCAAGAATCTCCCTTCTTTTACAGTTAATACAATTTGAATACACTGTGGCAAATTATTTTCATTCAGACAAACTTTTGCCGATTTCCCAGCCTGAGTTAAAACGTATTTCCTTACGGAGGTCATCTTCTTCCTCCCCTGTATGGACACTCCTTGGTATGCTCATGACATTTAGGCTCTTGTGGAAGTTATCATACTCTGCCCAGTATAAGGGTTTGGTCTATATAAGCTCAAATGAACAGTGACATTTTCCAGCAGTTTCATGTTTATAGTGTAGGTGCTAAATAATTGTAGTAGACTAAACATTAGTCTCTGTTAGTTGTAACTAAATTTCTAGATGATTCCTAATTGTTTTGTGCCTCATGATACACATTTCAAATGGCTGTTTTCTCTATATTTATTGATTGAATTAAACTAAGTTGAAAGTACAAGTATAAACTATCAACCAATGATATTTCAAGGGACAGAGCTAAATAATAATCTTTAGTTACAAGATTTTACTGAGACCTCAAATTCTACTAAGCCCCTTTCACGGTATTCCTCCCTATTTGGCTTCTTGGTCCTCTCTTATGAAATCATACTACACAGACACACACACACATATACACACACACATAGAGTTTTACATATTTGATCTTTTCTTACCGGGATGAAGACGTAGGCTCAGTGGTTTGCCTTTGCACACGTGCATGTTTAATCAAATGCTCTTTTAAAGCAGTTTGGACTTCTGCTGGGATATCAGGGGAAGTGTGGCTGATTTTTATTGCAGGTTCAATAACTTTTAGTGCTGGTTTTTCATTTTCTTTAACCTCTTTTTTCTCTTCAGTCTCAAAAACTTCAGTAGGAGCACTTGAAATGCTCTGTGGAAGGGTACTGACGTTGGAGGTCACAGGTTTGCTTTTCCAGCACGGCCAGCACAATTTCCAGAAGACAAAAAGCGAGACAACCAACAAGGCCAGGCCACAGAAACTTACAACCACTGCTAACAGGCTGACCGAAATATCTGGAAAAAATTACAATGTAAAGAAACATAAATTATAATATAAATGAATATTATACATATAAGGGCATAAATTTTGAAATCATTTTACTTTATAATTATTATTAATATTTTCTTGATTTAGAATTTCAAAAATCCACTTTAAGTTATCTTTGTAGGGAGGAAAGATGTCTGGAAATTCTCAAAGGAGATATTTGTAAAGTTCCATCCCAGGAAAAATTTCCAATTGCATACAGGAAAAGCATGAAGTATGCATATAATTTCTAAGTACACTACATGGGGTTGAAATTTTGCACATGAAACTTGATAATTTGCAACTTGCCATGAAGCCATAAAACCGAAGAAACTCCGAAACTGCACATAACAGGAAATGTTTATTTGCTTCTTCTTTGATCTAAAGATGCAAACTTCTCATTCTCTAAGCAGGAAATAATGTTAGTTATTTGTGTGAACTGCTTTCTATTCTATAAATGAGAACAACACATTACTAACAGAGAATAAGTAAACTATCAGCTATATTTTCAAACTCTGTAGGTCCTTTCTGATGACTCTTTATGCTTCTAATTTCTTAAGTCCTAAAGTATGTACTGAATCATGCTATGGTTTGAATATTTGTGTCCCCCACAAATTCACATGTCGAAATTCTAACCCCCCAGGATGATGGAATTAGGAAGTGGGACCTCTGAAGAGGTGAGTAGGTCATGAGGGTGGAATCTTCATAAATGGGATTAATGCCCTGATAAAATAGGCCCAAGGAGCTCTTTTGAGCTTTAACCAGCTGAGGACACAGAGAGAAGGCATCATCTATGAACCAGGAAGTGGGTCCTCACCAGACACCAAATCTGCCAGTGACTTTATCTTGGACTTACCAGTCTTCAGAGTAGAAGAAATAATTTCTGATCTTTATAAGCTACCTAGTTTATGATATTTTGTTACAGCAACCTGAATGGACTAATACAAATTGTTATTTAGGTATCTTTAAAATATTTTTATTTAGGTTACAATAGGTTTGTAATATAACTTGAAGTCAAGGTACGGTTATGCCTCTGCTTTCATGGTACTGGTATAAAAACAGACACTCAGACCAATGGGACAGAATACAGAACCCAGAAATGAACCCACATACTTACAGCCAACCAATCCTTGACAAAGGCAACAAGAACATACATTGCAGAAAAGACAACCTTTTCAATAAGTGGTGCTAGGAAAACCGGACATCCAAATGCAGAGGAATGAAACTAGACCTGTTCCCCTCGTCATATATGAAAATCAACTTAAAATGTATTAAAGACTTAAGTATAAGACCCAAAACCATAAAATTACTAAAAGAAAACATAAGGGAAACATTTCAGGAGGTAGGACTGGGCAAAGACTTTATGAAAAAGACCCCTAAAGCACAAACAACAAAAGAAAAAACAAATGGGATTATATCAAACTAAGAAGCTTCTGCACTGCAAAGGAAACAATCAACAGAGCAGAAAGACAATCTACAGAATGGGAGAAAATATTTGCAAACTATACATCTAGCATGGGATTAATATCCAGAATATATAATAACTCAAACAACTTCATAGTAAAAAAAACAAATAATCCAATTAAAAAATGGGCAAAGGAGCAGAATAGACATTTTTCAAAGGAAAACTACCAATGACCAACAGGTACAGGAAAAAATGGCCAATATCACTAAGCATCAGGGAAATGCAAATCCAAACCACACTGAGAGACTGGACATTGTTTAAAAGACTGAGAATAACAAATGCTGACAAGGATGTGAAGAAAGAGGAAACCATCTACACTGTTGGTGGGACTGTAAAATATTATAGTCATTACGGAAAACAGTATGGAGATTCCTCAAACAACTACAGATGGAACTGCCATATGATCCAGCAATCCCACTGCTGGGTATATACCCAAAGGAATGGAAATCACCATTTTGAAGGGATACCTGCACTCCCATTTTCATCACAGCTCTGTTCACAATAGACAAGTTATGGAACCAACCTAAATGTCCATCTACAGATGACTGGGTAAGGAGAATGTGGTATGGAATGCTACTCAGCATAAAAAAGAATGAAATTCTGCCATTTGCAGCAACATGGATGAGTCTGGAGAAAATTATGTTAAGTGAAATAAGCCAGACACAGAAAGAAAAATACCATGTCATCACTCATAAATGGGTGCTAAGAAATAAGGAAGGAAGGAAGGAAGGAAGGAAGGAAGGAAGGAAGGAAGGAAAGAAAGAAAGAAAGAAAGAAAGAAAGAAAGAAAGAAAGAAAGAAAGAAAGAAAGAAAGAAAGAAAGAAAGGTGTGGCCTGTGCATAGTTAGTTTTTGTTAGTTTTTCTTATTTTTTCCAAATATTTCCAAAGTTATGCTCCACCTCCCTGAGAGTGGACGATCTACCAATAATACATCGAATTTTCAGAAGGAAAGAATGAATTTACATTTACTAGAGGTGGGGGGGAGGTTGGGAAGATACTGGGTAAAGGACACAAAGAATAATTACAATTTGTTATAATGAATATGCAAGTAATATTGATTTAATCATTACATGTTGCACACAGGTAATGGCAGTCATTGCTATACCCCCAAATATGTATAATCAGTCATGTTTCAATAAAAAAGAATTAAAAATATTCTTATTTAAAAATAATTACAATATTAATATATGCTCATTATATAAAATGATTCAAAGGAATATGGTTAAAAAGTTAATAAGACTGAGTAAAAAATAAGTGGGGGAGAAGCAGCATATATCTCATGCAGAAGAATCCCGAACAATGTATGTAGATCGTCCACTCTCAGGGAGGTGGAGCATAACTTTGGAAATATTTGGAAAAAATAAGAAAAACTAACAAAAACTAACTATGCACAGGCCACACTTAACATAATTTCTTTCTTTCTTTCTTTTTTTTTTTTTTTACTGGTAAGGGGATCGCAACCCTCGGCTCAGTGTTGCCTGCACCACGCTCAGCCAGTGAGCGCACCGGCCATCCCTATAGAGGATCCGAACCCGTGGCCTCGGTGCTACCAGTGCTGCACTCTCCTGGGTGAGCCACAGGGCCGGCCCTTAACATAATTTCTTAAGTGCAGGCTGTGCATATGCATGGTGACTTCCTTCCAGAGAGTACTGTGGGGAAGGTAGTAACTTCACAGTGGAAAAACCTGATGAACACTAACCTTATTCAGCTGATCAAGGTTAACATTGACAGTGATGAACCATGCTCACAGCATGTACCCTTGATAAGATGTGATGAAAATGGCACTTTACCTCTGTGGTCTTCCTCCTCCAAACCCATGACCTAAGTCTAATCATGAAAAAAGTACCAGACAAATTCCGAGAAGGGCATTCTACAAAATACCTAATCAGTATTCCTCAAAACTGTCAAGGTCATAAGGAAAGTTGGAGAAACTATCACAGCCAAGAAGCATATAAGGAGACATATGACAACTAAATACAATGTGGTAACTTGAATGGGATCCTGGAACAGAAAAAGGACATTAGGCAAAAACTAGGGAAATGTGAATGAAGTGTGGACTTTAGTTAATCATGTATCAATACTGGTTTATTAATTGTAACAAATGTATCACACTAGTGTACGATGTTAAGAATAGGAGAAATTGGGGATGGGGTTTATGGGAATTCTGTACTATTTTACTAATTTTTCTATATATATCTAAAACTGTTCTAAAAAGTAAAGGCTATTTAAAAAACAATTAATAATATCTCCCTACCCACTTCCATTTTCCTTCTAAGATAACCAGTGTTAACAATCTGATATTATAGCATTCTTAAAGTTTTGAAGACCAAATGGATTTCCTGTAAAGTACAATTTTTCTGGATTTGAATAACGTTATAATTTTCTTTTACAAACTTTGTTTACCTTCGACATCAAATACAAATTCAATTTATTTTGTTTGTTTTAATAAAAATGTTAGAAATATGTTATGGGCTGAATTGTGTCCTCTCCACCTCTCTAAATTCACTTCTTAAAGTCCTAACCCCCAATTCTTCAGAATGTGATTGTATTTGGAGACAGGGCCTTTAAATTGTTAGTTAAGGTAAAAGGAGGTCATATGGGTTGGCTGTAATCCAATGAAACTGGTGTCCTTATAAGAAGAGGAGATAGGGACACATACACAGAGGGAAAACCATGTGCAGACACAGGGAGAAGGTGGCCATCTACAAGCCAAGGAGAGAGGCCTCAGAAAAATTCATGTGAGGAAGTAAGTTTCTAATGTTTAAGCCATCCAGTCTGTGATACTTTGTTATGACAGCCCTAGCAAACTAATACAGAATAACTCAAATTTCTTTTAACCACCACTCTAAATCCAGGAGGTCCCACCCCTTCCCAGAAGTAACCACTGATACCAGCTTAGTGTATATCTGTCTAGCCCCAGCACTAATAAACAAAAATATACTTATAAAACCATAAACATATACAACTATATAATACACTTTTTTCCTACATAAATGGCATACTGCATATTTCTTCCTTCAATTCACTTTATTTTTTATTCAACAATATTTGAGGTCCAATTTCATGTCACATAGCATTTCATAACACTTCATCATGATGGATATTCAGATTATGCCCAATGTTTGCTACTTCAACACAGCTGCAATGGACATCCTTGCACCTTTCTCTTTGTGCATATATTTGTGACTGTTTCTCTAAAGTAAATATCGAAAAATAGAATTGCTGGGTCATAGGTTGTGCACATGTTTAGTTTCTCCAGATATTTCCAAAATGAATCTCAGAGTTGCTGTAATAAAAACATCACATGAGTTTACCAGTTCCTACAATCTCAGAGAAATATTGTTGTACTTTAATTTTCACTGATCTTATGGGGAAATGAAACCTTGTTTTTTAATTTATATTTTTGTGATTGGTAAGATAAAATGGTTTCATTTAAACCCCCAAATTTGTAGTTAATGGAAATTCATTTGGAAATTGAAATAATTCCAAGTGTTTATTGCTACTTAATTATAAGAATAAAAATTAATTTTGACATGCTGTGATACATGCATATTAATATTTTCCTTCATTTTCCAGTTGCTTTCTATTTTTTTTTTTTTTTTTTAATGATGACCAGTAAGGGGATCTTAACCCTTGGCTTGGTATCATCTGCACCATGCTCAGCCAGTGAGCAAACCAGCCATCCCTATATAGGATCTGAACCCGTGGCCTTGGTGTTATCAGCACCGCACTCTCCCAAGTGAGCCACAGGCCAGCCCTCCAGTTGCTTTCTAAAGCAACTATTGAATGTTTCCCATGTATATTCCATTGGTGAAGAGTGTGAGATCATATTTTATATTTTGTAATTTACTTTTACTTTTTTATTATTCGTTATTGTTTTATTATTTTTCTTGAGAAAAAGAAAAAATTATAAAATTAATGTACTTCCTAGTTATTAGCTATGGTTTAAAAATGGACAGATAAATACAATTATGGCTTCCTAATCTTGGTTTATTTTCAGCTCCATTTGCAATATATTTTTCTGTGCACTTTAACTCAATTAACTTCTTCAATAGGGTATCTCCTATATACTTGGAGTCAAAAGCCAAAATGTAAGGAAACTACAGGACAGTGTGGAACGGGG
Source organism: Galeopterus variegatus (assembly GCF_000696425.1). NCBI lineage: Eukaryota > Metazoa > Chordata > Mammalia > Dermoptera > Cynocephalidae > Galeopterus > Galeopterus variegatus. The sequence continues at coordinate 207,946 of NW_007729311.1, forward strand.
GGAGGATGGAAGTAGTTATCAGTTTCTAATTGAAAACACCTCCCTTTTTACTCATGGAGGTCAGGCGTGAGAGAACCTCTTACACTCTATCCACAACAGTTTTATAGAAATCCCTTTATGCCACTGTTCCTAAGGAGGGACTCTGGCCTTCATAAGTTCTCATCTTAGGAAATCTCTGAACTTACTTCCATTTTCCCCATTGCTTTATTGATAGCACAAACTGTCACTTTCAATAGTGTTCTGATTTGGGTAAAATATTTTGTGGCCCCCCAAATGACAGAACCGGATATCAATTTTAGAAAGAAAATTTTCTCTACTTCTCTATATTGTAAATTTTATAGGATCAATTCCCCATGGAGAATGCTCATAGTTGTCCAGCCAAGCCTGTGACTGTTTGGGCAAGTCTAATTAATTCAGGTGACTTATGAGGGTACTTCATCAAGCTCATGGAAAGGTTTATTTTAATTCATTTTTTCCACAAACTTGTTGAAGTACCCTCATGCAAGCATTAGCCAGTCCACTTTGTGATAGACCTAAGCTTACTCCCTAATATTTTAGTTGCTTCGTGCCTGACCACTGTGTCCATCTTTCAGTTGTTCTGGGCACAAGTAGGTAAGAAAATGGAGTGTTATGTATTAGCCTCCTGAAACATTAAAATTTACTTAGAAAGTTTAGTTTCCATTATAGACAAATTCACTTTTTTCAGTATCAAATATCTTCAGAATATGAGTTTCTCCCCTTAATAATCTGTGGAATCACCATTCAATCAATACCCAACCCATACATATGCCTCTTTCCCCCTAAACACTCTTGCATGTGTCAAGATTCCATGACAATTCTAATCTTGTAGCTCTTTCCATCCAGAGACAAAAAGTAAGGGGAAAGGAAATCCCCTTAACAGCAAAAATGAAAGAAGTTGGAAACAAGTTAATTGTACTTTATTTATTTTTACATTGTTTGCTATTGCAATTATGACTGATCATTAACAATACTAAAACTGATATCAAATGTTTAATGCTTAGCTCTTTATGACAATTTTTTTTTCCAACAAGCTTTGTTTAAAATAAATAAAAAGAATCTAACAAAAGACTAAGTGAGGATCTGGGAGAATGTATAACAACACCAAAAAAGTCTAAATAACGTTTTTATGGTCTGTCCTCCAGGATAACTCAGTCCTTCTAGGCCTCAGGGTCTTTGATGGGTGGGGCACCCTTCCAGGCTTCTCAAATGCCTGCAGGGCTTTCCTTCATTTTCTCTGCTATTAGCATTTGACTGCCTCACCTGCTAAGATAATGTCTTTAGCAAGCAGTTTATCTGCTTCGCTCTTGCATTGTTCTCCGGTTCTCCCGCTCTCCATTTCTTCACAGCATGTCCAGGCTGCAAATTTTCCAAATCTGTATGCTCTGCTTCCCTTTTAAATTCTTTTTTAAAAAAATTTTATTATTTTTTAAATTTTTCTAAAAGATGACCGGTAAAGGGATCTTAACCCTTGACTTGGTGTTGTCAGCACCACGGTCAGCCAGTGAGCGAACCGGCCATCCCTATGTGGGCTCCGAACCCGGGGCCTTGGTGTTATCAGCACCGCACTCTCCCGAGTGAGCCACGGGCCGGCCCTTCCCTTTTAAATTCTGGCTTTACGTTATGCCTTTGCTGCCATAACTCAGAGGGGGCTGTTAGAAGTAGCCATGCAGCCTCCTTAATGCTTTGCTGCTTAGAAATTTCTTCAGCCAAAAGCTCTGGTGCGCAACTCTTAAGTTCCAGCTTCCACAAAGTCCAAGGGCATGGACAATATGCAGCCAGGTTCCTTGCTATGGTGTAGCAAGGGTGCTCTTTTGTACAATTTCCAATAAGTCCCTCATTTCTATCTGAGACCTCATCATCTGCATGGCCTTTACTGTCCACATTTCTATCAGCATTCTGCTTGCCATCTCATAAGTCTCTAAGACATTCCAAACTTTCCCTCGTCTTTTTCTGTTCTTCTAAGTCCTCCAGACTCCTCTAACCTTTGCCCATTACCCAGTTCCAAAGCTGCATCCACATTTTCAGGTATCTGTTTAGCAATACCCCACTCCTCGGTACCAATTTTCTGTTTCAGTCCATTTTGTGTTGCTGTAACAGAAATACCTGAGACTGGGTAATTTATAAAGAAAAGAGGTTTATTTGGCTTATGATTCTGGGACAGCTGCATCTGGCATGGGCCTCAGGCTGCTTCTACTCATGGTGGAAAGTAGCAGGCAGCCCGTGGGTCCAAGCAGATCACATGGCAAGAGGAAGCAAGAGAGAGAGAGCAAGAGAGAGAGAGAAGGTGCCAGAGTCTTTTAAACAACCAGCTCTCGGGCCGGCCTGGTGGCGCACTGGAGAGTGCACCGCTTGGGAGTGTGGCGGCGCTCCCGCTGAGGGTTCGGATCCCATGTGGAGACCGGTTCCCGCTCGCTGGCTGAGCGCGGTGCGGGCGCAACACCGAGGGTTGCGATCCTGTTGCCGATCCCCGGTACGGGTGCAACACCGAGGGTTGCGATCCCGTTACCAGTCAGTAAAAAAGACAAAAAGGAAAAAAAAAATAATAAAATAAACAACCAGCTCTCACAGGAACTAATAGCATGAGAACTCACTCAGTCATCTATGTGAAAGAGTGTAGTGATTCTGAGCCAGGGTTGCTGAAATGGGAAAAAGAGAAGATTCTGAAGAAAATGGAAAATAAAAGTTCTAGTGAAGGAATGTGATGATTCAAAAAGGGCAAGATGTGATTCATTGGGAGACAAACAGAATGACGAACAAGAGAAGACCATGACTTCAGTTTTGGCCATACTGAGTATGAAGTACTTGTGATTCGCAAGTAGAAATTTTGAGTTGGCTGCTGGTCATGCATACTGCCACTCGGACAGAACTGAAGGACTTCCTTAAATAGTGGGATCTAAATCCATAGAAGAGAAGATAAAAGTTTCTCAACAGAATCCTGAGCACACCAATATTTAAAGAAAGAGAACTTTAAGGAACATGAAGCTTACATAGAAGACTGGGAAAGAGTAGACGGAAAGGTATGGAAAAAAAGTCAGGGCAATGGGTTTTTATAGAAGGTAGAAGAATATTTTAAGTGGTCAACAGTGTAGAACATTAAAATAAGTTCAATTAAAACAAGGGTTGACAAGTGACCATTAACTTTAACAAGTAGGTCTTTAGTGAATCTGATGAGACCAGTGAAGTGGAGGGTGTGTTAACCAGATTAACATGGTTTAAGAAACATCTGGCAGTAAGGAAGTGGACTCTGTGAGAGGAGATAATTCCTTCAAGAAATTGTACTTAGGAAAGGAGGAGAGAGAGTGGCATTAAGTACAGTAGCACACAGAGTTGATGAATGATGAAGGTGCTTTTGTTTAGAATATGCAATGCTTCAGCATGCTTAAAACTGATGAGAAGGAATCAGTACACAAGAAGACACAGTTACCCAGAATAATTAGTAGTGAAATCCTACAAAAGGCGACAATGGATGGCGTTTAAAGCAAAGGTGAAAGAATTGAATTACTTCTTCCTTTGTAAGAAAAAGAGGATGCTTTTGGATACCAGTGAATTTATAGGTCTTCGGGTAGGAAGTCAAGGAAGAGGTAGGTTCAACTATCAATTATTTTGGGATATTTGGAGATTGTTCAGGAAATTTGAAAAGAGTAGGAAAAGTTTAAAGTAAGAACTGTAGAGAACAGTAGAAAATTGAATAGGAAAACATAGGAAGCCTGGTCAGAATTTAGAGTTTGTTCAAAATTGGAGACTAATAGAGTGATGCCAGTCTGCCTGGTTTTAAAATCTATTCCTAAACACTCAGTTGCTTTGGGATAGAGAGACAGACAGATTTATCCATGAATGATTTTTTTGTTTATTTGCTTAATTTTCTAGGGGAATGTGATGAATTCCAAAGGAGGAAGTGATAGCAACAAAGAAGTCATGCTTCGTAAGTATGAGCCATACTTATTGTCAGGGGATTCACACAGAAGTAGAAAGTCTGGTGAAGATGAGTGCAGAGGAGCTTTCAGCTGGGGATTGGAATATTTGAATTTATAATTCTAAGACAGCATTGTTCACCACAATGACAAGTGTTTGACATGATCATCAAAAGAAAAGATGTAAAGTGAGGAAGAGGAGAAGATCACTTGGAGGAAAGGGGCCAACAAACAGGAGACCAGGGTGATAAATATGAAGGGTCTGCATTTTCCACATGGACTTTTAGGTTGCCCATTACAATGGGCAAACTTGATGACTAGGATCTCTCTAGCTCACATTTTCAATGTCTCCAGATAATTAGAAAGAATCCATTATCTGACATTCATCCTATTGTATCTTGGTAAGCTTAAGAGTTAATGAAATTTACAGAAATTAGATTAGATTTAAAATTACTCAAACTCTGGTTTGATCACATACATATGCGTAAATATTGCTGTACCACTATCGATCCACTTACCTATTTATCTGTCTGTCTGACTATATTTTAACTCCTTTTAGCTATAAAGATTTCACTTTTTTTCAAATCTTCATATCTCAAAATAAAGTAAAAAGTTGTTCTGAAAAACTGAGAAAAGATCGCTCTCATCAGAACACACAGAAATCCCCAGAATGCTAATTCCTCAGAAACTTTTAGTAAAGCAGAACTTTGCTAAAGTCTATATAATCAGAACTATACATCTATATAATTCTATTCACTGTGGCTTGTGAATACTGGTAGGTCTAATTACCTACTACCCATGCAGCTGGCTATTATCATGCAGAAAAAGCACAGACCAAACAGTGATCATGCTCTCAATTCCAATTACCACTACCTTAGTTGATAGTCTTCTTCTCTGTGTCTTTCTGTATCATTTCTTTTTTTTTAAATTTTAAAATTCTAGTTCATCTTTAATTTTTCAAAATGTATAAAAATGTGATTTCTCATAATTAGTCAGAAATTATAGTTTAGTTCATGGATATTCCAAGCCTTTTGTTTCTTTGGTTGCTACTTGTTGTTGCCTGACCACAGGCCACTTTCTGTTTATGGCACCATTCTGTAGAGACAGAGGGGGAATAAAACTCGAATCAGCAACCCTATTCAAAGAAAGCTGAGGCAACTGACTCTAAGATAAAAATCTGGGATTCTCTTTGAAGTTAACTTATTTATACAGGATGATATTCGTGTGATATTACTAGTTCTGATATTCATATAATATTCATATTCGTATAATACTATTATTCATATATTCATATATTACTATTATAACAGGGAATAGTTCTCATTTCTTTAAGATGGGGCCAAATTAACAGTGACTTTAACAAGATAGTTTATTTCTCTGTCATGTGGAGAGAGACTGTCCCAGCACAAGAAGGCCAGGGAAAATATTTCAACTCCAAGGTTTCTGGAATCCTTGTTTCCTCTATATTTTTGCTCTGCTATTCAAAGGTTTTTGTTCTTCCTTAAAGTACAAGATGGCAAGCTACCATGTTCATATTCCAGGCAGCTGGAGGGAGGAAGAATAATAAAGGAAAAGGGAAGGTGAGGTATGTGCTTTTATTTTAAGTGTACAATCCTGAAGTGGTGCACATCACTGCTGCTAACATTCAGTGGTCAGAACTTAATTAGGTGGCCACAACAAACTGCAAGGGAGACTGAGAAATGTTGTTCCCCCCCTTTTTTTAAATGCTGCCATATACCCAACTGAAAATAAGGGATCCTATTACTGTGAAGTAGAAAGGAGAAATGAATATAGGAAAGCAACTAGCAGCCTCACCTTCTGATACATAATACAATCAATCAGCATACTTATCTTTGCAACAATGCCTCATAATTTCTATTTAATTTTACCGCACTTTGCCTTTCTCTTGAATTTCAGTAAATGATAAAGCACTTTATATTAATATCATATTTAATTGATTAAAAATGCACATTTTAAAACATATCGTATTTCTGAAATCAGATGTATATTAATATCAGATTTTAGAGATTCACGGCTCATATAAAGAGGAAATACAGATCTTAGTTTGTCACAAGAAAAAAAGGTTAAAGCAAAAAACCAAAAAATAAAACACAAAAAACAAAATAAACCCACCAATATTCCCAAAATATTGATATCCTCGAATTTAGAAAAATAGATGTCTGATCTTATGAGATCTGCTTGGCCTTTGAAGATAGTTGTCCATTTCCTTTGGGAACAAATGAGACCAAGTACAAAATGTATTCATGGTCATGTGACATGAGACTAGAAATAGTAGAAGTTGGCCATTCTTCAGTGCAGTGACAATGTGGAGGAAGAAAAAAACATTCTCATACATCATTCTTCAAAAGGGCCTATAAGTTCTGAACTATAAGTTCTGAATTCACAATGGTTCAATTATTCTTTTTCAGACCTACAAGTCTCAAGGGATAATTTCCACTGACATATGTTTCTAAGTTGTAATTCTTTATAACAATCATTAGGATGTGAGAAATTCAAAGTTATGGTGATACAAAAATGATAACTCAATTAATTGGGTAGTTATTTGCTTGTGTCTATAAAGTAAAACCTATGAAATCCCCTTACTCCTTTTAAGTCCTTATAATAGACTCAAAATGCCTTGATCTCAAAAGAAAATCATGATGCAATTTTTAAACTTTTACTTAGTTATTTCTATTCTATTAGTTATGAAATTCTTCGCCATATACCTACTCATTGTTCCCACCTCAAAGAAATCGAGGAACACATGTATAAATTTAAAGAATTTGTCTAAATTTTTATTTTAGAACTTTTAGTCCCAAATTAAAATTGTGTAAAAATGCAAAATCAAAACACTGATAAATTAAATGCTTATTAAAAAATTTAAATTAAGGGTGCATGTATACAATTGTAATGTGAGTGTGAATGTGAACTTAAGTGGCTTTGATTGGCTGTGATTTATGCCTTTCAAGCAACATAGGTTCCTTGAACTGATAAGCATTTGAGCACTGATTAATGACTGACCAGAAATTAACCTAAATGCAGTTCAAAACTATTATGTATATTCAGTCACAGTATATCTGAAAAATAACATTTGAGACAAATATACTGTCCTGTGTTTTCCTTAAGCATTTTATTATTACACCATATTGTGCGTTAAGATGAATTGGGTGGATGACATATGACATACGCCTCCCCTATTTTGGGAAAGAAGGAGAATTAGTGGTAAAATGACTCCCAAATCATCTGATTTTCAAAAAATTGCACATGATGAACTTTCTAGTATTCTAGTAATGCGGACACATATAATGGCTCTAATAAATTATTCCAAAAGAGTAAATTAACTAGTGTTGGCATCTACAGACTAAGTCTTCACAAATTTTACTAAAATATGAGGCTGATCAACTTGGTTGCGGGATCCTTAATGGCAATAACACTGCTGCTCCTTCTGTTACGGCTGTTATGGCAAAGGGGATAGTGATGCTTGAGTTTTATTGGCATTTAAAACCCATTATGATAATATATTATTTATATACGTGATTTGTAACTCCCTTAATGTTGGATGACTTTAACTGGGATTACCTGAATTTCTCTTCCTCTATCTCTATGTGAAGGACTCAAAAATACACATAATTTTGAACCTCGTGATTGTCACTGCAGTGCTAGAATAAATGAAACCATCTTAGTCATGCTGATTAATCAACTTTCAAAGTAAATAACCATTGTACCATTCAAAGTCACGATGTTCTCCTACCAAAAATGCACTTCTCATTAAACAAACAATGGGTAGAAGGGCCACTGAAAGTGCTTTTATTTAGGGATCTATGGTAAAGGGTACTAGTGCACATGTTAGAAGAAAATCTACTTCAAAGAATAATGTGAAGCTGAGTGGCTAATTAATAAAGTTAAAGATTTGGTAAATAATCTTTGAATCCACTTCAAAAATGTTAGTAATATTGGGAATCTATGAGCGTACTTTAAAAAGTTAATAAAGATTCATATTATCTTTCAATTCTATTTTTCCGCAAACTTTCTGAGGTACCCTCATATTTGCAGATTAAAGTATTCTACTGCTGTTGCATAGACTTGCAAACGGAAAACGTAAAGCAATCTTGTTCATCTTTGAATCTCACAGACAACCTAATAGAATACCTTCCATAGTGATAGCCATTCAATATATATGTTCATATATTAAGTCGAATACCTCACTTGAATAGTATATATTTTCCCTTAAGGGGGAAGCATGCAATTGTTTTAGACTAATTTTTCCCCACTTTTTGTTCTCAAGGGAGAATTCAAAAGGAATTAGGACTACAATTACTTCTTATGGTGCTTAGGAAAAGCTCAGAACCCTTTCCATCATTCATATGCTGGGCTTTACCTTAAACTGACAAAGTTGTGCATTTTAGAATGATTTAGAAGCTAGTATTTGGTTTCCAAACTTCACACGTTTTCCTCATTACCAGCCAATTCAAGACCCAGGAAACCAGTATTTGGTGTGTGATCACAAAGGGGCATGTGTGTCACTAGAGACATTTCAGAGGAGCTTATCTAATGTCACCACAGAGGACTCTAAGTCACACTATACTGGTCTTCCCCTCATGCTTTTAACAACGGTACACATTGCACGGTGTTCACCCCGTCCCTTCACTGATAATTCAGTGGGGCATGTGTGTCACTAGAGACATTTCAGAGGAGCTTATCTAATGTCACCACAGAGGACTCTAAGTCACACTATACTGGTCTTCCCCTAATGCTTTTAACAACGGTACACATTGCACGGTGTTCACCCCGTCCCTTCACTGATAATTCAGTTTCAGACACTCCTAGGAAATTAACACCTACTGAATAAATGGAAAAGACTCTCAGTTGTATTTATGCATTCACGAAATGTCTAAGTTCCAACGTCTGATAGGAGAAATTATGTGTCATTCCGCTCCAGGGTCCAAGCAGCAGCATCTCCCCAGGTTCTGCCAAGTGCAGACAGAAGCCTCTCTCGGCTCCTGTTGCCATGATCCGAGAATTCGAAAACCCTGCAGATATTCCATGTAAATCATGGTAGGTAAACGCTAAACTAAATCCATCTTCCTTTGTCTTGGACTCTGGGGCAGTGGTGGAGGTGGGGGATTCACTAAGTGTGCCCTCCTTTGCTCTTACCCAGCACGCAGGGTTGTCTGCCCTGAGCTTGGCGGACTCGTTGCCCTGGCTACCCTCACCCCATGAAGCCTCGCCAGGAGACCAAACACGACAGGGAAGGCAAAGGGAAGAAAACAAAACAAAACAAAACCCTACAGAAAGAATGGCAACCTTCCAGCCGGTTGCCGAAAATCCCGAAACCAGTGTTTGTCTCCCAGTGCAACAAGTGACCCTCACCAGGGACTCTTGAAACCACGCTGCCTGCAACTCCGGAGTCCATCTCGCCCGTGGGGGCAGGGCAGCAGGCTGGACAAACCAACTATTGAACGTGTGGTTAAAGTCTTTTCCCCAAGCGTGACCAAAACGGTGGCTCTGATTTGCTACCCCCACTCCCAAGCCTTGAGGAAAATGTCACCTGAGACTTCTTTCCATCTCCAGATTTCTGACGAGCGTTGTCCTTCTCCTTCCCACCCCATTTCCTTCCAAGTTTGCCGTAGAGCAGGGAGGATGCCTGTGAGTTGGGGGGTGTATGAGAGCGTGTTGTGTAGAAAGGATTTATAGCCTTTCCCCCCCTCTTTTCCACCTCCTCGATATGTTCCCTGAGCCTTAGGGGCTAATTAATAAAGTTAAAGATTTGGTAAATAATCTTTGAATCCACTTCAAAAATGTTAGTAATATTGGGAATCTATGAGCGTACTTTAAAAAGTTAATAAAGATTCATATTATCTTTCAATTCTATTTTTCCGCAAACTTTCTGAGGTACCCTCATATTTGCAGATTAAAGTATTCTACTGCTGTTGCATAGACAAGAAAAAAAGGTTAAAGCAAAAAACCAAAAAATAAAACACAAAAAACAAAATAAACCCACCAATATTCCCAAAATATTGATATCCTCGAATTTAGAAAAATAGATGTCTGATCTTATGAGATCTGCTTGGCCTTTGAAGATAGTTGTCCATTTCCTTTGGGAACAAATGAGACCAAGTACAAAATGTATTCATGGTCATGTGACATGAGACTAGAAATAGTAGAAGTTGGCCATTCTTCAGCGGAGCCCTCCCCGGTTACCTGTGCTGCCTCCGCCCTGGCTGCCCCTGTCCGGGGGGAAGATGCCCGAGCACTTCTCCCACTCCACCTGGCCAGCGAAGCACAGCTCGGTGACGATGTGCAGCGCCTTCTGGCACAGGCTGCTCACTCCGTCCTCCTTGTGGAAACTCATTGTTGGGCTTTTCTTGTCGTTTCCTTTTTCTTTTTCCCTCCCAGTGAGCCGTCCTTTCCCCTTCTCGTTACCTCTAGGCTGACCCCTCTGGCGCCCTAAGCCATCGTCCGCCCGCGGGGACTTGGGCCGGAGAGCGCGCTGCTAAGAGCCGGCAACTCTTAGGAGCCCCAAGTTGGCCCCATGGCGGGAGCGGAGGGCGCAGGGGAAGGCGGAGAGGCACGGGCGGCAGCCGAGCCAGGCGGCGGCGGCGGCGAGCTTTGCGCCAACTCTCCCGCCGCGCGAGCGAGCCGAGGCGAGCCGGAGCGAGAGACCCGGCATGGAGTGCGGAGGGGCGGGGGGGACGTAAAGAAGCAGAAGCCCTCGCCTCGCAAGGGCGCCCCCCTCCTCTTCCCGGCGCCTTTGTGTTTGTGGCGGGTGTCTGGCGGTGGCGCGTCCAATCGCANATGCTTTTAACAACGGTACACATTGCACGGTGTTCACCCCGTCCCTTCACTGATAATTCAGTTTCAGACACTCCTAGGAAATTAACACCTACTGAATAAATGGAAAAGACTCTCAGTTGTATTTATGCATTCACGAAATGTCTAAGTTCCAACGTCTGATAGGAGAAATTATGTGTCATTCCGCTCCAGGGTCCAAGCAGCAGCATCTCCCCAGGTTCTGCCAAGTGCAGACAGAAGCCTCTCTCGGCTCCTGTTGCCATGATCCGAGAATTCGAAAACCCTGCAGATATTCCATGTAAATCATGGTAGGTAAACGCTAAACTAAATCCATCTTCCTTTGTCTTGGACTCTGGGGCAGTGGTGGAGGTGGGGGATTCACTAAGTGTGCCCTCCTTTGCTCTTACCCAGCACGCAGGGTTGTCTGCCCTGAGCTTGGCGGACTCGTTGCCCTGGCTACCCTCACCCCATGAAGCCTCGCCAGGAGACCAAACACGACAGGGAAGGCAAAGGGAAGAAAACAAAACAAAACAAAACCCTACAGAAAGAATGGCAACCTTCCAGCCGGTTGCCGAAAATCCCGAAACCAGTGTTTGTCTCCCAGTGCAACAAGTGACCCTCACCAGGGACTCTTGAAACCACGCTGCCTGCAACTCCGGAGTCCATCTCGCCCGTGGGGGCAGGGCAGCAGGCTGGACAAACCAACTATTGAACGTGTGGTTAAAGTCTTTTCCCCAAGCGTGACCAAAACGGTGGCTCTGATTTGCTACCCCCACTCCCAAGCCTTGAGGAAAATGTCACCTGAGACTTCTTTCCATCTCCAGATTTCTGACGAGCGTTGTCCTTCTCCTTCCCACCCCATTTCCTTCCAAGTTTGCCGTAGAGCAGGGAGGATGCCTGTGAGTTGGGGGGTGTATGAGAGCGTGTTGTGTAGAAAGGATTTATAGCCTTTCCCCCCCTCTTTTCCACCTCCTCGATATGTTCCCTGAGCCTTAGGGGTCACCTCAAAAGTGGTATCAATAATCCCTGCTGGTTTGCCAACGTTGTCATGAAGCCCTAGAAAATCACACATATTAAAGGACTGTGGAAACTGTCAAGAGCTCCACAGGTTGCAACCGCGGGTACCCGTACGAGGATCCTTTCCGCGCTCGGAGGTTCGTGGCGTCCAAGAGTGGATTCTCTAGCCCGGCTTCTTCGCCAAGCCCGGGACCCGCGGGAC
>NW_007729311.1:221158-225225 GCF_000696425.1 Galeopterus variegatus
GGGGGGGACGTAAAGAAGCAGAAGCCCTCGCCTCGCAAGGACGCCCCCCTCCTCTTCCCGGCGCCTTTGTGTTTGTGGCGGGTGTCTGGCGGTGGCGCGTCCAATCGCAGCCCGGCGCGGCCCGGCTGACAGGCGGCGGAGCGCGCACCCCCGCGCCCCGCTCAGCTGGGGAAGGGACGGGCGCCGCAGGGTGGCAGCCCGCGCCCCTGCTGAGGCCGGGGTGCTCACCGTTGCGGGGAGGGGGCAGAGAAGCCCTCTCCGCGCTCCCTGTACTTTTCCCAGCCTCCGCCCCCCACCCGCCTTTGTCTCTCCAACTTTTCTACAAATGTATTCTACGCTGTGCTCTGTCAGGTTCTGCTTCTCTGGAAAAGTCATTCCAACTAAAGAAGAACTGAAAACGTTAAATTTTAAAAACGAACAAATGAATAATCAAACCTATCGTCTACAGGAAGAAGAAAGACGTTCCTGTAAAGCATTTAAAAAATGATTTCTAACAGTGATGATTCAGGGACAGAGACTGTGTTACCTGAAAGGACTTTCTTACTACGTAGTAGTGAAATTCACCATTAGTTACATTCCCTGTTTACCCAATTCAGTTCTTCTTCGTGCATAAATACTATGAATAAGCAAATCTAAATTTATTGTCCTGATTTTTTTTTTAACCCTCTTAGAACACAAAACGAAATATGTTATTTACGTTAATGTTCAGTTAGGAATCTTGACGATCAATCTGTAATTGGCAATTGAGAATGCAGATTTTAACTCCCTTTATCCCTTTTGAGAGCGACTTAAATAAAGACAAAACATGGGTGTTACAGGGGAGAAGGGTTCATAAGTTAAAATTTGTCACATACCCTTGCTTAACCTTGAAGAAGTTGTTCTGAGGTCTTTTTCTCAGTCTGTAAAATGAGGGGCTTGGCCTCACATCTCTTGAGCTCACCTGTTCTTATAATTCTCTAATGCATATAGATGTAAATCACTAATGGAGATAAAGCTACAGAACAAAATTAACATGTGTCACAAGGTTACAACAGATATGTTTACAGAGACTTTAAATAGTTTTCAGTTGTTTCAAGTTTGATCCCATATCATAACCTGAGGATGGATTTAACTGTCATTAGGTGGGGGGGTCCTTTATTTTTGAAGTGGAACAACGTGAACTCCTTAGCATGTCTATACTATAGAATAAGTAGCCTTATTTTAAACTGCTAGTTCATAGTACATTATTTCCTTTGTACAGACATGATGGTAAAGCTTACTATAAATATTAGGCACAGCATCCCAGTAGATAAGCATTCATTAGTTGAATCATTGTGACCTGATTCATAGGACAATTGGTTTAAGTAGGACTATTTTTACCATGAATTAAGACAAACTAAAATCTGTAGGCTTCATTTGATTTTAAAAAAAAATTTTTAATGCACATGGATTTGGGTGGTTTTAGATCAAATTGTTTAAAGAAATAATTTCACAGTCAATCAAAAAATATTGAACATCTACTGTATGCTCAAAGCTAAATGATACTTTAATAAGGCCCTTTCCAATTGTCCTTGCCCTCCTTTCCTCTACAGTCTAGACAGACAAATCCACATAAAACAGCCTGCAGTGCAGTGCTGTGCTTTCATATTTACCGTATGAAGGAACTGCTGTGTGGGAGGACCAAATGAGTAATTTATCTTTATACTACTTACAGGCTCTAATTGCTTAAATGGAGTAAGTTAGAGGGTCTCTCTAATGACCCTCTTATGTTTGATTTCAGTGTTAAATATTAAGTAAACAAATTCTGAAAATAACTTTTCTGTTATCTGTTTATGCCATTCCTGTACCACTGCTACTCTTCCTGCTGTGTTTTCACAACAGTTAATTTCACTTTGATATTCATTTTTCTTAATTTATTCATCTGAGAAATTTTTTGTCTTTTATCTAGGATGAGTACCATAAGGTTCTGATTTTTTTTTTTTGTTCTTTAGACCATATCACAGCTCTTTAAAGCAGTTTTACTTGTCACTTATTAACAGCTCAGGTAAGAGTTTTAGGAAAAGTAGAAACTACATTCAAAGTCATTTTTTTTTTCCTTCAGTGATGAAGGATAAGATAACAAAAATTTCAATTCTCAGTCTTTAAAATTTTTTGCTAACTATTTCAGCTACCAAGAGCCTAAAGAGTAAACTGGGTAACACAGATTTGCATTTACTTCCCCACCCACACTCTATAGGACTCACTAGGAGAGTAAAAGGAGGGGAGAGTGAGACTGATCCTTACTGAGCACCATTTGTTGTGCCAAATACTGTACTAGGCATTGATAGTCAAAAAATGCTGGCTGTGATGGTCTCTGTCAAAGCTTCCTTCTGAATACCTACTGAGTGAAGTAGAGGAGGAATTGGTTTGGAGGTAGGAGCCTAAGAGAAATCCTTGTGATTTAAGGGCACCTCTTGAGTGGCAATTTTGAACATTCAGCACTGTGATTTCTCTACTTGCTCAATTCTCTCCAGATTCCTTCTTTCCCTTCCTGTGCCCCTTTTAAATCCCGGAGGAGGGAGAATTATCTTCTTAGGTAGAGAAAATGAGGAAATCTCAGAGCAGCCAAGCTGAGTCTGAATGAAGATCAGAGACAAATAATAAATTTTAACTTACAGCTTTACTTCTTTTCTGAGTTCTGCAGGCAGCTCAGGCCCATAACAGCCCGGTTTAAACTTCCTGTACACACACGCCTGCTCCTGTAGTCCTTAATTCAGAAAACGGTGTTGCTACTCACTCCCAACTAGTGATGGTGGTGACCTGTAGATTGGTGTCCCTACTGAGACTTTTCATTCTAACTCTAGATTTTGTTAATACAACCTGATTCTTCACTCTGGAAGGTTTGGTGTCTCCTCTTTTTCCACTGTGTTTACTTTGTTCATCCTGATGGATACTCAGTGAGCATTTCAACCTGACACTCAGTTTTCAGTGCTTCAATTTTGAGACATTCTGTTGATTTATTCCTTCAGTAATGCTCTGCCTTCTATTTTTCTGTGTAGTCCCTTCCTGGTACTCCTTTTTATTGGAATTTTGATCACCAGGATTGAATGTCCAATTTTTATTTCTCTTCTATTTTTCATTTCTACCACCCCCGCATTCCTTGTACTCTAATTATTGGGAGAGTTCCTCGACTTTCTCTTCTGAGACTTCTCTTAAACTATTACAATTTCAGAGGTTACATTTCTAAGATCTCTGCATACTTTTTGGTTTACTGATTGTTTTTTGTTTCTTATTTCATGGATACAAAGTCTTTTCTTATTTCTTTGACCATATTAGTTATGTTTTCCAACCAGCCCCCTGCCCAGGGCTGGCTCATTAGCTCAGTTGGTTAGAGCACGGTGCTGGGAACACTTAGGTTCAGAGTTTGATCTCTGTAGTAGCCACTGCCAAAACAAAATAAAACAAACCTCTCCCCCACCCCCTTTCTGTCTTGTGTCCTTTTCCTCTGAATAACTCGCTTTTTTTGTTTGTTGAATTGTTGTTCTTTATGTTGGAGGATTTTTTCAGGTGTCTGCTGATCTTTGGCTCTCCATTTAAGTGCACTGTAATATTAATTTGAAGCTCCAAAATGCATCAGTAAGGCCATCACTGAATGGTGATTCAAAACTGAGCTGTATTTTTAATTGAAACATCCCAAATGTCAGTATCAATAGCTTTATTTTCTTGAGTGCTTCAGTTCTTTTCAGAGAGGGACCATCTAACCTCTCACGAGGGATGTGGAATAATAAATATGGCTGCCCGCTTTTACTTAACTCTCCTTTTTCAGTCTGGAGCCTCATTGTGCCCCATATTTGGTTAGGTGTCTAGTTTCTGTAGTTTTGTAGTTTTACTAGTTTAATATCTCCAGGGAAAAACTCTTTTATTCCTAAGTTTGGGGAAGGGTAATCACTGACCAGGGGAGGTATGTGGGTGGAGACTTGAGCCTCAGGACAACTGAAGAGTTAGACTAACTCCCCAACCCTTGCCTTTTTAGTCTCTCACCTTACCTCCATCTTTCGTGGATACAGTAGGAGGTCCCTCCGTTTCTATTTTTTTTTTTTTTTTTTTTT
>NW_007729311.1:225634-228695 GCF_000696425.1 Galeopterus variegatus
CCTTTTTTTTTTTTTTTTTTTTTTTTTTTGAGATTCTCTGGGGTTTTTCACCAGCTCCTCATTGCTATCTGCCTCTAGAGTTTTAAGCTCCCTCTGCTCAGCAAACCAGTTACTGTTCTTTCAGTGGCTTCCATCTTGTAAACCTATGAACATCTTTTGTCTTTTCCTGTGGCCTATCCTGTTCTTTTTGTTTTTTTGGGTTTCTAGCTTCTTGCTTTACTCTAATTTCAGTGTCATTTCAGGAATGGCAGGTACACAAGCACACATGTCTTTAACTTTGTCATGTTAAGTTTTTAAAAAGGCATTTCTCATTGTGTCACTGTTTAAAACTTGTCAGTGGTTCTCCATTGTACTTTAGACTTAACAAATACCTTCAGTGTGGCCTGTAAAGCTCTGTGTGACCCTGCCTCTGTCTATTTGCTTTTTTCTTTTCTGAATTATTTGGCTTTGTGTTTTCTTTTCATCCTCTATTTCTCCTTTGCAGCACAAATCACAGTTAAAATCAAATAATTTGTTGTAAAATCAGGAAGGAAGACAAGCTATTTTTATTTGTCACTACTTTTTTTTTCAAGTACCTTGCATTGTGCCAGCAGTAATAGTCACTCAGCAAATACTTGCTGAAGCAGTAAATTAGTGCATACCATTTGTTAACTCTGTCTCTTTCCCACTAGTTATTATCAGCAGTAAAAACCTTTAGTTACTTGTTTCAGAAATACCAGGGTATATAATAGAAACTGATGAACTGTTCTATTCCCAGGGAAGAAAGACTACAAGGAAGAGCAAGTGGCAGTAATGGAATATGTCCTTTAAGAAGGTAAAAGATGGTCATTTGTTTCTCAGTAACAGACGTGAACTTTTGAGTATCTGTTTTGTGTCCAGGTCTGTATTATATGTATTACACATATGATTTAATAATAATAATAATCATAATTACTATTATTTGCTGTATAAGCTATATAAAACTAAGTACTCTGTAAGCTAATTGTTATAGTAATTTATATATTAACTCATTTAGAACCGTGATGGGCAAAGTTCTAAGCTTTTATATACATTAACTCATTTAATTCTCACACCAAACTTGTGAGATGGGCACTATTAGTTTCATTTTACAGGTGAGAAAACTGATCCATAGATCAGGCTAAATAACCTTTCTTAGGCCATGTAGCCATTGGTCTTACAGTCTAGATTTAGACTAAGACCTTAAGGTCTCAGAGTTTAGTTTCTTAACTATTGCAATATGCTGCTGCTTCTCATGAGACACCTATAAAATAGACAGAATGAGATTAAAGGACTGTTCAGCCAGGCAGCTGAATGGATAAAAGCATTTAATGATAAAATTATGGCCTTTATATACTTCTCCATTCATATTAGCAACCAGTTCTTGCCCCCAGTAGTCATGCCATTTAAGAATCTAGCATGTATCTTGTTAAACTTTTCTCCTCTCCCATATAATTAAATAAACATATGGATTGACATATGTATAAATAGGTATTTTTTTAATTATCTATTTTTCAAAATGTATAGTTATTACCCAACCATAATTAATGAAAATGCTTCCAGTTCAACTGATGTAGCTTTAACTATTTTTTCCAAGCTTTTTTGAAGTGCAATGACAAATAAAAATTGTATATATTCAAGGTGTACAATATAATAATTTGATATATGTATACATTGTGAAATAATTACCACAATCTAATTAACACAGCCATCACCATACATGGGTACCATTTTGTGTGTGTGGGGGGAGGGGACATTTTAGATATAACTCTCTTAGCAAATTTCAAATAAACAATCCAGTATTATTAACTAAAGTTACCATGCTGTACATTACGAGGGCACTTCAAAAAGTTCGTGGAAAGATTTGTATTATCTTTGAATTATATTTTTCCATAAAGTTTTTGAAGTACCGATGTAGATCCCCAGCATGTATAGCATGGTGACTAATAACTTATAATGACTAGAAATTTTTCATTGTGATGATATAGCATAATCTATTCAACTATTTTGCTACTGATGGGGATTTGTTTTATTTTAGCTATTCATCACTATTAGCCATGTTGCAGTAAAGTTTCTTGTAATCTTTAGTTGTATACTGATAATTTCATGTACATCATTTAGATTCCCAAGAATGAGAATTTCACTACATAAAATCTCATTTAAATTCACATTTCTACCAGGCAATATATAAGATTATCCTTTTTTCTTCATCCCCTGCTTAAAAAAATAGATGTTAGTACTTTAAAATTCTTGCTATTATTTGGAGTGCATTATTTTCAAAGACTGCACTAAAAAATCACATATGATGTGATCATATTTATACATTTATGCAAATTATTATCTATGTAATGTGTATGTGTATAAATGAAGTTAAAATTAAAGTTTAAATCATATTTATTTTTAATCAAAAAAACAAGGCTTACGGGAATAATCATTACTTGTTTCCTAAATTAGTGATGTCAAATCCTAGCATGTATCAGAATCACCTGGAGGACCTGTTAAAAAACAGATGGGTAGGCCCCACTCCCAGAGTTTCTGATTCAGTAGGTCTGAGGTGGGGACTGAGATTTGCATTTCTAACAAATTCCCAGGTGATGCTGATACTGCTGGTCCAGCAACCATACTTTGAAACCTGTTGTTCTATTTAGACTCTTTAAGACCAAGAAGTATTCCTAAGAATTGATTTAAGAAGTAAGTTTCCCAACATGCATATCTGGTCAATTCAAAAGAATCAGTCTAAAATAAAAGATTGAGGGCTTTGATTAAAATTAGGTAGAAAACCACAGTTCTGGTTTAAGTTCCATCATTTGCTAGTGTGATGAATAACTCACTCAAACTTTTTGAACCTAGTTTTCCTCTTTTAATGTTAGAGTAATATTGTGTTTTACTTTCATTAAAGAAGCAATGAATGTGAAAGGGCTTAAAAACCTGTCAAACACTATGCAAATATAAATCACTATCACCATTCTTTGGATTAGGATGATTTGATACATAAAATCAAAACCAGTTACAACTCAGTCACACTAATCTATGTCAAGGCTTTTCTCAAGTTGGCATCTCATTT
>NW_007729311.1:229092-230455 GCF_000696425.1 Galeopterus variegatus
CCAGTTACAACTCAGTCACACTAATCTATGTCAAGGCTTTTCTCAAGTTGGCATCTCATTTGTAAGTAAAACAACTGAAACTCCACAAAAGCCTTAAAAAGTAACAGTACACCTTTCTCAAGAGGCAACAAGTGATGGATTACCTCATACCACTAACTTCCTAAAATTTTGTTTAGAGAACATACTCCTCCAATTTCCATTCTTTGAGAAACTTCCAGTCATTTAAAATCGTATTAGAATATTCTATTATCTCTATACCAGTAGCTTCCCTCTGAAATTATCTTGCTGGTTTGTTTATGCGTTTATAATCTGTCTTTTCCATACTAGATTTCAAATTCCATGACAGCCAGATCTCTCTGACTTTTCACCACCGTATGCCAGAACTGAGAATAATTATGAGCATAGAGTAGGCATGAAACAATGATTTAGCTTTTTAGTGACTAAATGAAGCCTTTGAATAAATTATAAGTAGATTCTATCTGGAACTGACAAATTTGAATTAGGAGCTATGAATGTGCTGTATCAATTTCTAAATACTAGAAAAATATAAACATTGCTGGTTATTTTGGGAAGTTCAATAGAGAGAATATATTGATTAGAGTTGCCTTGTAAATCACTATGATTATAATTAATTCAATAAACAAATATTCATATAATTTATACATAATAATGTAAATAGTGTATAAGTTCTCAGCAACTTTTTACTGTCAGTCTCTTTATTGGAAGAAAGCTGGCTTAGAAAAAAGCAATTCTAACTTGGTAGACTAGAACCAATTCTCTTGATATCAAGCACTCTTTTCCCATCAGAAGCGATGATACAGTTGTTGTGTTCTACTTACTCTTGAGAGCAGAACTAGGGCAAATGGTGTGAGTAACAGAGGCAATTTTGGCTTATAATGAGAAACAACTTTCTGATAATGATTATTATTCTCACAATGTCAATTTTGATTTATTGAGTAAGTTTTCTGCAGAAGCATTTGTAGTATTCTTGGTTCCACACATTAAAGAGTAATTGCTAGAATATGGAATGTGCCTATAAAATAAAGACTATATTGGTTTTCTGAATAGTTGCTTTTATAAGATTGCTGCTAACTCCAATAATACTACATTTACTCAAAATATTTTTGGAAATGCATCTTTTGGAATTGGCTTCAAAGTCAGCTCACATGCTATCAAGGAAACCAGAGAACTTCAGAATGGCACCAATTTTAAAAAAATAAATTGTAATTATGTAATTTGAATAAATATTTTATTAACCAATCTTGAATCCTGACTATTAAATCATGACTTTAAAAGTAAACGGATTCATGATAAAAAACATTCAACAAACTAGGAGTAAAAGGGAATTCCTCAACCTGATAAA
>NW_007729311.1:231083-232917 GCF_000696425.1 Galeopterus variegatus
GCTTCAAAGTCAGCTCACATGCTATCAAGGAAACCAGAGAACTTCAGAATGGCACCAATTTAAAAAAAATAAATTGTAATTATGTAATTTGAATAAATATTTTATTAACCAATCTTGAATCCTGACTATTAAATCATGACTTTAAAAGTAAATGGATTCATGATAAAAAACATTCAACAAACTAGGAGTAAAAGGGAATTCCTCAACCTGATAAAGGCCATCTACAAAAAGTATCCAGCTAACATACTTAAAAGTGAAAGACTGCTTTTCCCTGAAGATCAGGAAAAGACAAGGATGTCCACTCTAGCCACTTCTATTCAACATTGTATCGAGGGTTTTATCCAGGGCAATTAGGCAAATAAGTAAGTAAGAGGCATCAGATTGGAAAGGAAGAAGTAAACTTATCTCTATTCGAAGATGACATGATCTTGTATATAAAAAAATACATATTAAAACTATTATAGCTAATAAGTGAGTTCAACAAGGTTGCAGAGTTCAAAATCAATATAAAAATATTGTGTTCCTATTCAATAGTAATGAGCAATCCAAAATGAAATTAAGTAAGCAATTCCATTTACAATAGCACTAAAGTAATAAAAGACTTAAGAATAAAGTTAATAAAAGAAATGTGAGACTTGAACCCTGAAAACTACAAAACATATTCTATATTCATGAAAGACTTAATATTGTTAAAAAGGCAGGCAACACTCCCAAAATTGCTATACAGATTTTATGCCATCCATTCAAAAATCCCAGATGCTTTTTTGCACAAATTGATGTAATGATACTAGAATTCATATGGAACTGCAAGGTACCCAGAATAACCAAAACAATCTTGAAAAAGAAGTTAAGAGACTTACACTTCCCATTTTCAAACTTACTACAAAGCACTATAGTAGTCCAGACAGTAAAATATTGGTACAAGGATAGATACATATATCAACGTTAGTCCCAAAATCAACCCTTACATTTATAGGCAATTGATTTTTACCAAAGTTACCAACACAATTCAATGAGGGAAATTATTCTTTCCAACAAATGGTGCTGAGATAACTGTTATCCATATGCAGAATAATGCAGTTAGACCTTTTCCTCACACCAAATGTGAGAATTAGCTCAAAATGGATCATAGACCTAAATATAAGAGCTAAAGATATAAACATTTTAGAGAAAAATATAGGAGTAAATTTTCATGACCTTGGGTTAGACAGTGATTTCTTATATATGACATCAAAAGATAAATAGATAAAAGAAAAAATAGGTAAATTGAACTTCATGAAAATTACAACTTTTGTGCTTCCAAGGAAATAATCAAGAAAGTGAAAAGCCAACTCACAAGTTTGGAGAAAATAAGGTAAAACACATGATAAAGGATTCTTATCTGGGAAATATAAAGAACTCTTTCAAGTCAAAAAGACAGATAACCCAATTTTAAAAAGGGCAAAGGATTTGAATACATATTTCTCCAAAGAAAATATACAAATGGTCAATAAGTATATTAAAAGGTACTCAACATCATTAGTCATTAGGGAAATGCAAATTAAAACCATGGTAACAAATCACTTCACATCAACAAAGATAGCTATTATTAAAAAGACAGATATAACACATGTTGGGGAGAATGTGGAGAAATTAGAGCACTTATATGTTTTTGGTGGAAATATAAATATAAATAAGTGCAGGCACTTTGGAAAAGAGTTCAGAACTTCCAATGAGTTATCTAGTAATTCATTACTCAGTATTTACCCAGGAGAACTGGAAGTATATTTTCACACAAAAAAATTGTACATGGGCCGGCCCGGTGGTGCACTGCTACAGTGCGCCGCTTGGGAAG
>NW_007729311.1:233189-234292 GCF_000696425.1 Galeopterus variegatus
GCGGCAGCGCTCCCGCCGAGGGTTCGGATCCCACATACAGACCGGCCACTCACTGGCTGAGCGAGGTACAGGAGCAACACCGAGGGTTGTGATCCCGTTGCCAGTCCCGGTCCGGTACGGGCGTGACACTGAGGGTTGCGACCTGTTGCCGGTCACGAAAAAAGACAAAAAGGAAAAAAAAATTGTACAATAATGTTTATATTATTCCTAGTAGCAAAACAATGGTTAATATCTATTTACTAATTAATGGATAAACAGCTCTATGGCAGGTAGTCATGCATGTATTCCTGGAGCAATCTGCACACAGCTTGCAGGAGCCAGGGTGGGCAAAAAAGACTACTGTCCTCCAAACACCAGGGATCTGTGCTCTGACTGCCAGTTGTTGCTTCTAACCACAGAGGTGCAGGCAAAGAAGTGGCTATTGTTCTATTGTTGTTGCACCTCCCATTGTTGCAAGCCCTTACCCCCCATCCACAGTGGCTGAAGTGACTTCCAGGGGGTTTAAAGGGCCAATGCCCTTTCCCTTCTTAGTTTTTCTCCTTTCCCCCTATTTGTAGTCAGACATCAAGGAGGGAGGCATACAAAAGCAACTGCCTATATGGAGAAAATAAGAAAGTGACTGTACATGTCTAGGGAAAGGTGCACGCTCAGAGAAGACTTGAGAAGACCTGAAATTTACACCACAGTCTGATCCTTGACACAGAAACAGACTATAACATTTCCTTCAAAAACTTGATATATATAAGCAGTAACAAAAAACAACACACCTTAGGGAAATAGTGGGGAGGGGAGGACTTGATTTCCAGAGTTACCACATTATTAAATTCAAATGTCCAGTTTTCAACAAAAAACCCCACAAGGCATGTAAAGAAATTGGTAAGCGTGCTCCATTCAGAGGAAAAAAAATTAAATCAACAGAAACTATTTCTGAAAAAGATTTGATGGCTGATCTAGATGAAGACGTTAAAATAACTGTCTTAAAGATGCTCAAGAACTAAAAGAAGATGTGGAGAAAGTCAAGGAAATACTGTTTGAAAAAATGTAACTATCAGGGGCCGGCCCGGTGGCGCACTGCTACAGTGCGCTGCTTGGGAGCGCGGCGG
>NW_007729311.1:234551-236134 GCF_000696425.1 Galeopterus variegatus
AAAAAAAAAAAAAAAAAAAAAAAAAAAGTAACTATCAATAAAGAGATAGAAAACAAAACAAAACAAAACAAAAAAAAAAGGAAATTCTGGAGGTGAAAATTACAATAATTGAAAAGAAAATTTACTACAGGGATTCAAAGACAGATTTCATCAGGCAGAAGAAGGAATTGACAAACTTGAAAATAGGACATTGGAAATTATTGAGTGTGAGTAACAGGAAAAATAAAATAGATTTAAGAACAGAGCATACAGGACCTGCCGGACACCATCAACTAACATATGCACTGTGAGAAGAAGAGAAAGTGGTGAAGAGAATTTTTGAAGAAATAATGGCTGAACTCTTCCCAAATTTGATGAAAGACATGAACATGAGCATTCAGAAAGCTCAATGTGCTCCAACTAAGATGAACTCAAAGAGACCCACACTGAGGAACATTATAATTAAGTTTTTGAAGATCAAAGAGAGAATCTTAAAAGCAGCAATAGAGAAGAGACTCGTCATATACAAGGGATCCTTAATAAGATTATCAGCAGATTTCTCAGAAACTTTGGAGGCCAAAAGGTAGTGAGTAAATATATTCAAAATGTTAAAAGAAAAAAAAAAAAAAACTGTCAACCAAGAATCCTATATCTAGCAAAACTGTCTTTCAAAAGTGAGGGAGAAATTAAGACACTCAAGCATACCATGCAAGAAATACTCAAGGTTGTCTTCCAGGGTAAAATGAAAGGACATTGGACAGGAACTTGAAGTCATATAAAGAAATAAAGATCTCAATAAAGGCAAAACAACAACAACAACAAAAAAAACCCCAGGCCATTATAATAGATAATATTATTATAACAATGTTTTGTAACTGTACTTTTAATTTTTTACATAATTTAAAAGACTAGTTCATTTAAAAAATATTAATCTAAAACCTAATATTATTGAAATTTTGGTTTGACATTTCAAATTTTGTTTTCTATATGATTTAAGAGACTGGTGCATTTCAAGAATTATTATTTTATGTTTTTGAGCATACAATATGTAAAGGTGTAATTTTGTGACTTTAACAACTCAAAGGGGTGTTACTGAAGTTAAGCTGGTATAAATTCAAATTAGAGTGTTATAACTTTAGGATGTAAAATGCAATCCCCATAGTAATCACAAAGAAAATAGCTATAGAATATATATAAAAAGAAATGAGATATTGATTTTAATATTCCACAGTAAAAATCAACTAAACAAAAGAAAAAATTAATGCAGGAAATAGGCACAAAAAAGTTATAAGGCATACAGAAAACAAATAACAAAATGACAGAGTTAAGTTCATCTTTATTAGTAATTACTTTAAATGTAACTGTATTGAACTTGCCAACCAGCCCAGCAATAACCAATGGGCCACTGCATGAAGCATCCTGGGCTCCAGAGCCAGGGCTGCGGGGTGCGACAGCCTCAGCCACACCCCCATGACATCTGCAACCAGCCCAGTGATGACCCCTAAATCGCCACAGGAAATACCCAGGGTTCCTGAACTGGGTCAGTGGGGAGCTGAGGACCTCAGCCATACCTTCCTGACATTTGCATCCATTCCAGCAATGAC
>NW_007729311.1:236588-238803 GCF_000696425.1 Galeopterus variegatus
AGTGGGGAGCTGAGGACCTCAGCCATACCTTCCTGACATTTGCATCCATTCCAGCAATGACTGAGCTGCCACTAGGAAGCTCCCTTCTCTCTGCTCCTAGAATGAGGGGGGTGCCACAGGCTTCAATCATGCCCCCCCATTCCTCCTCCTCCCACCCTATTTTCCTCCTCCTTCTTTCCTTTTCCCCCCAACTATTCTGCAACGACATCTTAGAATATAAAAAAATAATAATATAAATAAGTAAATAAACTACAATCTAATTGCTAAGGGTGTTCATTATTACTGAATTAGTAATTTTCTTGGCTTTTTCAGCAAACTACTTTTAACAAAAATTCTAATTGGTTTTTTAGCTGTATGTTGTATCTCATTCTATCACTTAACTTTAGAATGTTTTGTTTTTCTCTAGGTTGTGACTGGTTTTATGGTTTTGAATACTTATCTTCTGCCTTGGATCAAATGTCTCCCCCAAACCTGATCCACATTGTGACTGTTCATAGGGTGGGAAATCCTATTATGGTAATTGAAAGGAGGGGCCTTGAAGAGGTGATTAGATTCTGAGGACCATGCTTTAGTGAATAGATTAGTAACGGTGGCCTTGGGCATGGTTCTGAGGGCTTTAAAAGGGGAGCACATGAGAGTCTCTCTCTCTCGTTGCTCTGCCATTTCTTCCATGTGAGACCCCTTGGTCTTTGTTGCCACCACCAAGACCCTCACCAGATGTGTTCCCTGGAATTTGGTCTTCCCAGTCTCTGAAACTGTAAGCAATAAATTTTATTTTCTTATAAATAAAAAAAAACAAATGAGAAATTAATTTTAACATTCCACTACAAAAAAATCAACTAAACATAAAAGAAAAAAGTAATGCAGGAAATGGGCACACACACAAAAAAAACTATAAGGCTTATAGAAAACAAATAACAAAATGACAGACTTAAGTCCATTTTTATTAGTAATTACTTTAAATGTACCTATATTGAACTTGCCAATTAAAAGATGGATATTGGAGGAATTCATTTTTAAAAAAACATGATCCAACTGTATGCTGTCTATAAGAGACTAACTTTAGATCTAAAGATACAAATAGATTAAAAATGAAAGGAGGGAAAAAGATATTCCATGCAAATAGGAACCAAAAAAGAGCAGGGTGTTTATACCAATATTAGTCCAAATAGATCTTACATTGAAATAGACTTTAACCTCTTTAAATTTAAAGACAAAGTAGGACATTACACTTGCATAAAAAGTTTAATATAGCAAGAAGATATAGAAATTATGAACATTTTTGTACCTAATAATAGACCATCAAAATATATAAAGTAGAAACTGAAAGTAGTGAAGGGTGAAATAGAAAGTTCTACAAGAAGAGTTGGAGACTGTAGGACCCTACTGTCAATAACAGATAGAACAATCAGACAGAAGATGTATAACAAAATAGAGGACTTAACACAATAAGCCAACTAGATCCAATGGATGTATGGAGAACATTCTACCCCACAACAACAGCATACACATTCTTCTCATGTGCACAAGGGATGTTTTCCAGGGTAGACCATATGTTAATACACAAATCAAGTTTCAATAGATTTAAAAAGATAGATGGCACACAAACTATCTTCTCTGAGTGGACCTTGTTAGAAATCAATAACTGAAGTAAAACTGGAAAATTCACAAAATTGTGGAAATTAAATAACATGCTTAAACAACCAATGGATTAAAGAAGAAATCACAAGGGAAATTAGAAAATACTTAGATATGAATGAAAACAAAAACACAACCTACCTAAACTTATGGGGCACAGTGAAAGCAGTGCAAAGAAGGAAATTTGTATTTATAAATGCTTAAATTAAAAAATAAGAATGATCTAAAATCAACAACTTAATTTTACAACTTAAGGAAATATGAAAAGAAGAACAAACTAAACCCAAAGTTAGCAGAAGGAAATAATAAATATTAGAGCAAAGATAAACACAATAGAGAATAGAAAAATATTATAGAAAATCAGTGAAACCAAAATTTGATTCCTCAAAAAGAACAAAATTGACAAAGCTTTAGCCAGATGAAGAGAAAAGAGAGAGAAAACTCAAACTACTAAAATCAGAAATGAATTTGGAGAGATTACTACCAACTCCACAGAAATAAAAAGAAATACTCAAGTGCTATGAGTAATTGTATGCCAACAAATTGTATAACCTCAATGAAATGAACAAATTCCTAA
>NW_007729311.1:239367-240898 GCF_000696425.1 Galeopterus variegatus
TGCTATGAGTAATTGTATGCCAACAAATTGTATAACCTCAATGAAATGAACAAATTCCTAAAAATACAAAACATACCAACATGAAATCATGAAGAAATAGAAAATATAAATAAATCTATAATGAGTCAGAATATTGGATGAGTAATGAAAAAAATCTTCCAGTGAAGAAAAGCCATGGGCTTGATGGCTTCACTGATGAATCTTACCGAACCTTTAAGGAAAAACTAACACCAGTCCTGTCAAACTTTTCCAGAAACTTGAAGAGGAGGGTACATTTCTTAATTCATTCTATGAGGCCAACATTACCCTGATACCAAAGCCGGACAAAGACATTCAGGAAAAGATAACTACAGACCAATAATCCCTATGAACATTGATGCAAAAATTCTCAAAAACAACAACAACAAAAAACCTAACAAACCAAGTTTACCAGTATGTTAAAAGGATTATACACTATGACCAAATAGGATTTATTTATGGAATGCAAAGATAGTTCAATGTACAAAAATCATTGGATATAATGTATCACATTAACAGAATAAAAGAAAAAATAAACATGATTATCTTAACTGATGCAGAAAAATCATGTCATAAAATTCACCATTCCTTTATTATAAAAACATTCAACAAACCAGGAACAGAAGGAAACTGCCTCAACATAGGATGACTGAATTGGCCACTTCTATTCAGTATAATAATGGAAATCCTAGCCAGACAATTATGCAAGAAAAAGAAATAAAAGCATTCAAGTTGGAAAGGAAGAATCAAAATGGTCTGTTTGCAGATGATATTCTCTTATATGTAGAAAAATCCTAGATTCCACAAAAAAACCTGCTAGAACTAATAAATGAATCCAACAAAGTAGAGGGATACAAAGTCAATACATAAGCATCAATTGCATTTCTATACACTAACAATGAACAATATGAAAAGAAAATTACAAAAACAATTCCATTTAAAATAGCATTGTAGAGAAGAAAATACTTAGGTATTAAATAAGCAGTTGAAAAACTTGTAAAATGAAAATGGCAAACAATGCTGAAAGAAATTAAAGCAGACATACGTAAGTGGGAACACATTCCATGCTTATGAATTGGAAGACAATGTCATTAACCTGTCAATACTACCCAAAGCAATCTACATATTCTATGTCATATCTGTCAACATCCCAATGACATTTTTTTAAGAAATAGAAAAACCCATCCTAAAATTCACATAGAATCTTGAGACTCTGAATAGCCAAAACAATTTTGAAAAAGAAGAAAAAAAGCTGGAAGACTCACACTTCCTGATTTCAATACTTATGACAAAGCTATAGTTGTACCAAACAGTGTTGTACTTACATAAAGACAGACATGTTAGACCAGTGGAATAGAAGAGAGACCACAGAAATAAATACTCACATATATAGTGCTGTGGTTTGAATTCCCCCAGATCCCCAACACCATGTTGGGACTTAACCCTCATTTTGGTGGTGTAAGGTGAGGCTTTTTTTTTTTTTTTCCTTTTTGTCTTTTTTCGTGACCAGTAA
>NW_007729311.1:241751-246348 GCF_000696425.1 Galeopterus variegatus
GGGATCGCAACCCTCAGTGTCGCGCCTGCACCACGCTCAACCAGTG
Organism: Galeopterus variegatus; assembly: GCF_000696425.1. Taxonomy (NCBI): domain Eukaryota; kingdom Metazoa; phylum Chordata; class Mammalia; order Dermoptera; family Cynocephalidae; genus Galeopterus; species Galeopterus variegatus. The sequence goes on from NW_007729311.1 coordinate 241,798, forward strand.
AGCGGACCGGTCTGTATATGGGATCCTTGGCGGGAGCGCCGCTGCACTCCCAAGCGCCACACTCTACTGAGTGCGCCACCGGGCCGGCCCGTAAGGTGAGGCCTTTAAGAGGTGATTAGGTTGCGAGGACTGTGCCCTACTGAACAGATTGATCCATTCATGGAGTAATGGGTTAATGGTTTAAAAGGCTGTCATGGGCATGGTTCTATTGGCTGTATAAGGAGAGCAAGTGAGAAGGTAAGCTCTCTTGCTTGTGAGATCCTAGTCATGTGATTCCCTACATCACCATGGGACCCTGTAGAGTTCCCACACAGAAGAAGGCCCTTACCAGATGTGCTTCCTAGACTGTGGACTTCCCAGCCTCTGAAACCGTAAGAAATATATTTTGTTTTCTTTATGAATTATCCAGTTTAAGGTATTGTGTTATAAGTGACAGAAAATGTACTATTGTGTATAGTCAAACGATTTTGACAGGGGTGCCAAGACCTTTCAATAGGTAAAGGACAGTATTTTCAATAAATTGTACTGGGAAAACTGGTTATTCACATGCAAAAGAATGAAGTTGGACCCTTACTTAACACCACATACAAAAGTTAACAAAATGTATCAAAGGCCTAAATAAAAGACTTAGAACTATAAAACTCTTACAAAAAAATATAGGGAAAAAGTTTCATGGCGTTGAATTTGGCAATGATTTCTTAATATGACACTTAAGGCAACAAAAGAAAAAGGAGACAAATTGGACTTCATGAAAATTTTTAAATTTGATGCATCAAAAGACACTATCAACAGTAAAAAGGCATTACACAGAATGGGAGAAAATATTTGCAAATGATATATCTGATAAGAGATTAATATCCAGAATATGTAGAGAACTACTAAAACTCAACCACAAAAGAAAAATCCAGTTCACAAATGGGCAAATTACTTGAATAGACGTTTCTCCAAAGAAGATACACAGATGGTGAACAAGCATTTGAAAAGATGCTCAATGTCACTGGTTATAAGGTAAATGCACATCAAAAGTGTGATGAGGTAACACACCCATTAGGATGGCCACTATAAAACAAAACGAAACAAAGCAAAACAAAACACCCAGAAAATAATAAGTGTTGGTGAGGATGTGAAGAAATAGGAACCCTTGTGTACTGTTGGTTGGAATGTAAAGTAGTATGACCACGGTGGAAAACAGAATGGTGGTTTTCGAAAAAATCAAAAAATAGAATTGCATATGATCCAGCAATTCTGCTTCTGGTATATATGCAAAATAATTGAAAGCAGGGTTTCAAAGAGATATTTGTACACCCATTTTAGCAGCATTATTCACAATAGCTAAAACATGGAAGCACCCTAAGTGTGCATCAGTGGATGAATGGCTAAGCAAAATGTGGTGTGTGTGTGTGTGTGTGTGTGTGTGTGTCTGAAATACTACTCAGCCTTAAAAAGGGTGGAATTTCTGACATATGTTACAGCATGGATGAACCTCAAGGATAGTAGGCTAAATGAAATAAGCGCACCATATAAAGACAAATACTGTACACTTATATGAGGTACTTAAAATAGTCAAAATCATAGGGAGAGAAAGTAGAATAGTGGTTGCCAGGGGCTAGGAGGAGGGGGAGATGGGTAGTTACTGTTTAATGGGTATAGAGTTAAGTTTTAAAAGATGAAAAGAGTTACAGAGATGGGGATGGGGGCAATAGTTGCACATGGAATGTATTTAATACCACTAAACAGTACACTTAAAAATGGTTAAGCTAGTAAATTTTAGGATATGTGTATTTTATCACAATAAAAAAATTTTAAGTGTTAAAATAATTGGTGAAAAAACACAGTAATATGAAAATATGATCATGATATACAGTATAATGAAATAATCAAATTATGAAGTAGGTACAGACTTACTGATTTATGAATAATAATAATAAAAAAGAACCAGCAAAATGGTCCCGGTGGTTATATGTGAATGTTGAGCTAAGTGGGTATGATGGGCTCATGCTCAGCATCTCTTCCAAACTCTTCTCATATGTTTTCTTATACTGTAGAGACTAGAAAGGTAGAAATTACATTTCCCAGACTCCATCATAGCTCAGATTGTGTATCTAATTAATGTCCGTGAACCTCATGTCATTGCAGGTGATTTGGAAGGTGCAAATGAGGCAGAAGCTATGCTTTTGTTGCTCCTGTCATTTCTGCTGGCAAGCATAGTCATAGCAGCATTTGATTTTTTGTTGCAGCATCATCAAGGGTACCAGGGTCAAGTCACTTGTAATGTGATTGTCATGAAGCTGTGCATGGGACATCCATTTTGTTGGTGTGTAGTGTATCAGGCACAGATTAGATTATGAAGCAGTTTCCTAGTCTTGGCAATGATGGCATGATTTTTAATCCTAATGTTCAATCATATAAGAATCAGTAGCTGTCTGTGTTATGGCTTTAGGATTTGTTTCTGAAAGAATCTTATCTTTTCACCCTTACAATAATTCTGTAAGTCGTTTAGTACTTAGTAAAATCTCTTTTGGTGTACACTGGCAGAAAGGATTCTGTTCTATACAACTGAACACTGATATGATTGGATTAGTTTTGTTTTCATCCTTTAGGTTATATGTATTATCTAAATTTTAAACAACAACCATGTGTTACTATTTTAATGTGAAAAATCTATTTAGATAATAATAATTTGGGACAAATCTAAAGTTTAAAAAGGAATGATTTCCATGATTGCAATAATTTTTGGAACAAGGCTGTCTTAGTCCATTTGGGTTGATATAACAATATAACATAAACTGGGTAGTTTATAGCAACAGAAATTTACTTATGACAGTTCTGGAGGCTGGGAAGTTCAAGATCAAGGCAGCAGCAGATTCACTTCCTGGCTCATAGAGGGCAGTATCCTCATGTTGTGTACTTGCATGGCAGAAGGGCCAAATGACCTCCTTTGGACCTCTTTTATAAGATCTAATCACTTTCCATGTCCTAATATCATGACCTTGGGGTTTAGAATTTCAGCATATAAATTTTGAGGAGACACAAAAATTCAGACAATAGCAAAGGTGTTATAGTTTAATAGTTAAGAGCTTGGGCTCTGGAGTCAGACAGCATAGATTCAAATCCTAACACAGCTAGGTCCTCCTTTAGCTTTCTTAAACAATAACCATTCTAAAACATGTCCTCCCTTAGCTTTCTTAAACAATAACCATTCTAAAACATCAGAATCTAGGATTATAACACATTACTTATGGTATGAGAATGAAATATGTAATGCTTAGATTGGAGTGCTTAGTATTTTTCAGGAATTCAATAAACTGTGGCATCTTCTCAGTTTCCCTTAAACTTTCATAGAGCTCACATGTCTCTATCTTGATCATAAGAACATCCAGGCATATCTTTCTTAAATTCTTTTCTTTGAACTGCATTTCGTTATACTACATCAAAATAACTACAGACAAATGCCATAATTTCATTTAAACTAGATGCAGAAATATCATGAAAATATTAGATGAAAATTGTTTCTCCATGTGAGCTTGTATTTCATTATTGTTGACATTACTTAAGAAAACAAATTCTACCCTAGATTTAAGTGATTTTAGGATTTATTTCAGTTTGCTGACTGTTTCAAATTGAAACAAGTGCCAGCCTGGTGTTCAAAATACAGCAACATATCAATGTCTGATAATTAAAGTGTTTATGCTTCCTGGGATTCACATGCATAACTCTTAGTAAAGTTAATAACAAATGAAGGCATACAATAAATTCGCTAGGAATTTAAGACAAGAATATGCTTCTGAACTGTTTTCAAGCACACAGTGTACATAGGATAGATATTACCCTTAAATGTACACCTTCATATTGTGTACTTAGAATTCGCGATGTTTTTCTCTAGGTTGTGACTGGTTTTATGGTTTTGAATACTTATCTTCTGCCTTGGATCAAATGTCTCCCCCAAACCTGATCCACATTGTGACTGTTCATAGGGTGGGAAATCCTATTATGGTAATTGAAAGGAGGGGCCTTGAAGAGGTGATTAGATTCTGAGGACCATGCTTTAGTGAATAGATTAGTAACGGTGGCCTTGGGCATGGTTCTGAGGGCTTTAAAAGGGGAGCACATGAGAGTCTCTCTCTCTCGTTGCTCTGCCATTTCTTCCATGTGAGACCCCTTGGTCTTTGTTGCCACCACCAAGACCCTCACCAGATGTGTTCCCTGGAATTTGGTCTTCCCAGTCTCTGAAACTGTAAGCAATAAATTTTATTTTCTTATAAATAAAAAAAAACAAATGAGAAATTAATTTTAACATTCCACTACAAAAAAATCAACTAAACATAAAAGAAAAAAGTAATGCAGGAAATGGGCACACACACAAAAAAAACTATAAGGCTTATAGAAAACAAATAACAAAATGACAGACTTAAGTCCATTTTTATTAGTAATTACTTTAAATGTACGTATATTGAACTTGCCAATTAAAAGATGGATATTGGAGGAATTCATTTTTAAAAAAACATGATCCAACTGTATGCTGTCTATAAGAGACTAACTTTAGATCTAAAG
>NW_007729311.1:247045-249526 GCF_000696425.1 Galeopterus variegatus
TGCCAATTTGATCAGCGCCGCACTGAGCCATTTTCCTTCAAGGTTTTTATCTTAACATCGGTGGGCAAACTTTAAGCATCAGGTACATTTTAGCCAATGCAAGCAAGCCAACAGTACATAAGCTAATTTTGCGGTTAGCCTTTAGCAGGGGCTTTCCACCCGTCCCTCCCCCTCATTATTATTTCCTATAATATGGTGTTACTTGTGCTGACTTTAACTGGCAGCTAGTGACATTCTGTTAGGCATATAGGATGTTCTGCAAGGGCGAGCACAGCTGGCTTACAGAGGCTGAGATAGGTCACCATAAAACTTTCCATAGAGACATGTTTAAAGAAGCTTTTGGGTAAGGGGTCTTTATCACACCTGGGCAGGAAGTGTGGTTACTTGAAGAGGGGTCTCAGAAAGCTAGCCTATTTCTCACCTACACAGGAAGAAGGAGTTGAGAGCTGACAGCCTGTGGTTTTCTTGCTGACACAGGCACAGGCTCGTGACCACGGAGCTGCAGTAACTGGGTCAAAGATGGGTTGGGGGGGTATTACCAAAAAGGGTTGGGGGGTTGCTTTTACCTCTTCAATCCAGTCATCCATCAATGGACATGTAGGTTGGTTCCGTATTTTGGTTATTGTAATTACAGTTGCAATGAACATGGGAGTACAGGTATCCCTTCAACATGATGATTTCCATTCCTTTGATTATATACCCAGTAGTGGGATTGCTGGATCATATGGTAGTTCTATCTGTAGTTTGAGAAACCTCCATCCTGTTTTCCATAATGGCTGTGCTAATTTATAGTCCCACCAACAGTGTAGAAGAGTTTCCTTTTCTCTACATCCTCACCAGCATTTGTTATTCTCTACCTTTTTAATAATGGCTAGTCTAACTGGGGTGAGATGATAACTCATGTGGTTTTGATTTGCATTTCTCTGATGACTAGTGATGCTGAGCGTATTTTCATGTACCTGTTGGCTATTGGTATGTCTTTCTTTGCAAAATGTCTATTCATCTCCTTTGCCCATTTTAAATTGGATTATTTGTTTTTTTACTGTATAGTTGTTTGAGTTCTTTATGTATTCTGGATATCAATCCCTTATTGGATGTATAGTTTGCTAATATTTTCTCCTATTCCATAGGTTGTCTTTCCACTCTGTTGATTATTTCCCTTGCTGTGCAGAAGCTTTNCAATAAATTCGCTAGGAATTTAAGACAAGAATATGCTTCTGAACTGTTTTCAAGCACACAGCGTACATAGGATAGATATTACCCTTAAATGTACACCTTCATATTGTGTACTTAGAATTTTTTTGATTACAGAGAGATTATTGAAAACTGTCAGTGAACTGAAAGCACCTATCCAGTAGGTCTAATAGTTTCTGCTAATCTAGTTGTAGTTACTTTACTTTTTTTGCAGTGTTAGGTTCCCTAGGGAGAGGAATGTAATATGTGCCACTGCATAAACAGAAAGAAAACTACCTTTTATGGGACTCAAATGTATGGCCTTGGCTTTATTAGCATATATGCTAACCAACTGAGCTGATCTTTTAAAAAATTTTTTATTTATGTTTATTAGCATATTTATTCTTACAAATCGCATTATTTCTTTATGCCCTTTACCCGATCTATCACTTCCCAAACCCCTTCCCCCCTTCCCTACCATCTCTAGTATCCGTAGGATTGTTCTCTTCTGAAAGTTCAATGTATTGTTGTGGTCTTTTCTTTCTTTCAATCCTTCATTCCTTCCTTCATCCTTCCCTCTTCCCCTTCCCCTACGCCCCCACTGGTTCATTCCTTCCTAGCAGCCAGTTACGAGTGAGAACAGGCAGTATTTTTGTTTCTTTGTCTGGCTTATTTCACTTAACATAATTTTCTCTAGCCTCATCCACATTGTTGCAAAAGGCAGAATTTCATTCTTGTTTATGATTGAGTAGTATTCCATTGTGTATATATACCACATTTTCCTTATCCTGTAAGATTTGGGCCAAGAATCCAACCTCACATAGAACGGGAAAGGCTCGCCTCGAAGAGATCACAAGACCAGGAGCAATGCACTCAGCAAGAGATTTATTAATTCCAGTGGGTTGGGGTCCCACCGCCAAGCTGGGGCTAGACCCCCGCAAACTTTTGAGCCGTCTTTTTATACAGTTTGGTAGGCAGATTTTAAGCATCAGGTACATTTTAGCCAATGCAAGCAAGCCAACAGTACATAAGCTAATTTTGCGGTTAGCCTTTAGCAGGGGCTTTCCACCCGTCCCTCCCCCTCATTATTATTTCCTATAATATGGTGTTACTTGTGCTGACTTTAACTGGCAGCTAGTGACATTCTGTTAGGCATATAGGATGTTCTGCAAGGGCGAGCACAGCTGGCTTACAGAGGCTGAGATAGGTCACCATAAAACTTTCCATAGAGACATGTTTAAAGAAGCTTTTGGGTAAGGGGTCTTTATCACACCTGGGCAGGAAGTGTGGTTACTTGAGGAGGGGTCT
>NW_007729311.1:251048-252115 GCF_000696425.1 Galeopterus variegatus
AAGCTTTTTAGTTTGATATAATCCCATTTATTTATTTTTTCTTTTGTTGCTTGTGTTTTTGGGGTCTTGTTCATAAATTCTTTGCCCAGTCCTACTACCTGGGTCATTTCCCCTATGTTTTCCTTTAGTACTTTTATGGTTTCAGGTCTTTTATTTAAGTCTTTAATCCATTTTGAGTTGATTTTGGTATATGGTGAGAGGTATAGGTCCAGTTTCATTTTTCTGCATATGCATGTCCAATTTTCCCAGCACCATTTATTGAAGATTCAGTCTTTTCCCCAATGTATGTTTTTAAATATGAATAAATATGATTCTGTCGGTTACTTTGAATGTGCAATTCTTATATTGAAAAAATAAAGATATTCATGAGGATTATTCCTTGAGACATATTCTCCTAAGGTGTAGGTAACTATCTGAGTTTTCTTTCTACTTTAACTAATAAGAATGGGATCAGGAACGCCTCCTTACAACCTCTTTTTTAAAATAAGTGCTTGGCATTAATTTGTTATAGTGAGAACTTGTTAGTAAGTACAAGAATAATGCTTGTTCATTTACTAATCCATTTAATATATGCCTATATTTTTAAAATGAAGAAAAATTAATTGTGTCTCCTCTTTATGCCAGGTAATGTCACAGGAGCTGGGGATACTGCAGCTGTCAAAATGTAGAAATCTTTGCATTCATAGAGCTAACTACTTTTCAATAAATGTTTATTAAAACTAGAAGACCATGCTCTTTGTTTAAACAAAGGTTATCCAACAAGGAATTATTACTTGATGTTATAATTAGAGGACAATTAAGTAGAAGTGGGAGTATTCTTGCCCATACAATATTATGTAAGGAGCTTAAAATAATCAGGATGGGTCAGAGCATGGCAAAAGGTGTCATTGAAAGAGGTGGAGGATACTCCTTTCATTCAGGATGAATCCTAAAATGACCAGGGAGCTTTTTGAAACATGCTTTCCTACACTTTTACATGAGAATTTCATGGAAGATGGCCATGGCTTATAGAAAGTTTTAGGAAGTTACAGCCATAAATGTCACTCTATGCCTATCCTCATATTGGA
>NW_007729311.1:254329-255853 GCF_000696425.1 Galeopterus variegatus
CAATAAATTCGCTAGGAATTTAAGACAAGAATATGCTTCTGAACTGTTTTCAAGCACACAGTGTACATAGGATAGATATTACCCTTAAATGTACACCTTCATATTGTGTACTTAAAATTTTTTTTATTACAGAGAGATCATTGAAAACTGTCAGTGAACTGAAAGCACCTATCCAGTAGGTCTAATAGTTTCTGCTAATCTAGTTGTAGTTACTTTATTTTTTTTGCAATGTTAGGTTCCCTAGGGAGAGGAATGTAATATGTGCCACTGCATAAACAGAAAGAAAACTANTATAGAAAGTTTTAGGAAGTTACAGCCATAAATGTCACTCTATGCCTATCCTCATATTGGAATATCAGTGTATGTGCTGATGACATTGTCTCAATATTTTTATTTTAGAATAAAATGACAACCAATAGTGATTTTCATATAATGTAACTGTTTGTGGAAGCAGATGTAAATATTAATCATAAATTAGCTAGAACATAAAAGATTATTTAAACAGAATGATAATTTTATGCAATAAACTATATTACATATTAAAGACATAAGCCATATGAAGATATTGTGGTTGGTTTATGGTTGATCTATTAGTTGCTATTATCATTTCCAAATATAGGGGCCTTCAATGCTGGTTTTACGTGTCAACTTGGCTAAACTGTAGAACCCAGTTATTCAATTACACACAGATCTAGGGTTGCTGTGAAGGTATTTTTGTTCATGTTAAAATCTACAATAAGTTAATTTTTAAAAAAGGAGATTATCTTCATAGTCTGAGATTGCCCCATTCAATCAGTCGAAAGGCCTTAAGAGCAAAACTTAAATTTCCCTGAGGAAAAAGAAATTTTACCTCTGGACTACAACTTCATCTCTTACCCAGAGTTTCCAGTCTGCTGTCCTGACCCACAGATTTCAGACTTGCCAGGCTCCACAACTGGATAAGCCAATTCTTTGATGTCAATCTCCTTCTCATTTTCTGTCTTTCTATCTGTCTATGTATGTCTCTATGTATCTATCTATCTATCATCTATCTAATCTATCTATTCTACTAATACTATTTCTCTGGCAGAACTCTGACTGATATAGATTTTACTACTGAGAATGGTTGTGGAAGAAAATTTTTAGGATGAGTTTTCAAAATTGGTTCTAGGTTTCTGGAATTGGTTCTCTAATCTTATCAGATCTAAAGGGACTAACGACTCTATTTCAAGTGGTAAAGAGAACACTGCTAGTTCATTGCATGGTGTGGCTATTGGATACTCCCTATTAAATACTTACAAAAGGCAAGGTTCTGGATGACCTTCCATTTGTAGCTTAGAACATTTAAGTCAAATTAAGGAGTATAATGAAATTGGCTGGTTGTTCTAATTGCAATGAAGAAAGTGGGGAAGGAAACAGTTTTGAAACTCCCAGCTCAATTCTACATAAATGACCCCAAAGCTTCTATGTCTTCCCTGAAATAAACCCTTAATTCCTATAGTTACAGGGCTGAGATTTCTGGGGGAAAAAAAAAGGAAAGAAAAA
>NW_007729311.1:257080-260511 GCF_000696425.1 Galeopterus variegatus
TCTGGGGAATATGTGTGAGAATGGATATAGAGAGTGTGAGGTAATGGTGGAAGACACAAAAGTTGAATCAGGTCAAATTTGTAGATACGGACCCACCAAACAGATTCTGAATTTAGTGTCCTGTCTTGGGAAGTTAGAAAGGGCTCTAACAGTGTGTTTGGTTGGCTGAAACATGAACCAAAAGATGGCCTAGATGAGACTGTAATGGCAGAACTGCCTTTCTGTAAGGAAAGGCATACTGCAGACTGTAGAGGAAAGTATCCAAAACTTTAGGGAGAATAAAATAGTAGGGTGGATTTATTATATAAGAACTACTCACCTACCTTGAGCTGTGTGAGAGATCACACCTTTCATGGTGACTGTGAAAAATAAATTGGTGAGGAGAACCTCAGCATCCTTGAAGAGTTCTGTAACCACTCTTCTTTGTAGGTCAGAAATTAGAGTGGGAGCTACTGCTACTGAAGTGGGATCTCAAAATGTAATGGAGATAATTGGATCCCGGGTTTGCAGGAGTCAAGTGATGGCACTTAATTATCAAAGACAAGGTAGACATGTTACCACAATGAAGAACAGAGTCAAATCAGTAATCACAATAGTCTGACTCACAGAGACCTATGGTGTTGGTTAGTTGATCACAGTGTCTCTAGAAAAGAAAGACAAACAGTCTTCTATATTATTAATTGACCTGCAAAAATGGAAGAGATCTAGGTTGGGTAAACAGAAGATTAACTCGAATCATCAGAATAGAGTGTCATGTCCCCTCAATTAATTTTCAGACCTGAGTGAGTTTATAGACCCAGAACCCCTCGAATGAAGGGGAAATTGGATGCCTTTGAGAAGGGGTTCCCTTACACTGCCCAAAATTTATTTATCCCAATAGGAACCTGGTAGAATCTCCATATTATTTCCCTGACTCATGGAGTAAGGTTATTGTGGTAGGAAAGGCCAAGTAGAAGCCATTAGAAATGCTTCTACTTAAGTAAGCCAAAGACTTGCAGTCCTGGAGGGACTGCAGAAATTAGTGCCACCATCAAGGACTTGAAAGATGCTGGGTGGCAATTCCTATCATTTTCTCATTTACCTATTTGGCTTATGCATAAAACAGATGGGCCTTGTTTATGTGTGTGTGCATGTATACATGTATGCATACACATACATTATCTCTCATTCTCACTACGATGCTGAATGTACGGATGTTTATTGTGAACTTATAGAATTAGAAATAGAGGCACGGAGAGGTTACACAACTTGCCCTTTGTCCAAGGTTATCCAGGTGGGAAGTGCTGGGGCTGGAATATAAATGCAGTTTATATAACCTGTGAAGCTTCTACTATATGAACAATAGTTCAGTCTTCTAAGAGTGAAAGATATTGGTAGCCTTTCCTTGGAAATCTGCTCTTCTTGGGTGGAAAGGCCTAGGGGTCACTGTCATAATCTACTTATACAGAGTGGCTGTTACTTCACCATTACCCTGATGTCTTTTCAAACTTCCTAGAATTAATGTTGCCCTTATGTTGCCAAGTGGCTAGCAGAGTCAATACTCAATACTTATATACATACTCTTATTTGTCATCAAGAGAAGCATAGGTCCTGGTGTTTGTAATGACATTGTACTGAGAAGCCCAAGCAGGCACTGAAAAAGGACATACCAGATATTTGTGCTTCTATGTCAGAAATAATAGAAAATGAGTCAGATGGATATCAAGTTTTATTTGACTTTCTATGTAAAGACTCAGAGAAAACTTTTTTTTTCAATTTTTGGAAAAAAGTGGGGGAAACTTGATAGTTTACATTTAGTTACTGAATTTTAGGGCTTGAAAAGATTCATGTACTATTTGTAGGGCTATAAAACATCTAGTTTTCTATTTTTTATTTAATCATTAAATAAAAATTTAAGTAGGTCCACAAAATATATTCATTTAAACTCATGTATCCATTACCATTGTGGAGTCCCAAAAAGCAGTAGAAATTAGAATTTTGCCTAATAAAATGTGTACAGATATAAAAAAATAAAGAGATCTATCTGTCCATCTATCTGAATTACTTGAAACATACAAACAGCTGAGTCAGCACTCTCCACTCCTGGACATGCATCAGAGTTGCCTGCAGGGCTTTCTAAAATACACAATGCCTGGATCATACCAAAAACCCATGAATCACAATCTCTAGAGGAGATTTTAAAAACCTGCTTTTTTACAAAGTGCCACAAGTGGCATTGATTCATGGCCAGGACTGAAAACTACAAAGGTTAGAGAAAATAAACTGTCTCACTTAATTGAATCAATTGATTTTCTACCCTGCTTCCCCTTTAGGAGCCCAATCTCCCATCCCAAACATACATTCCTGAACAATCTTATTGGATTCAATTTTGCTGCCACTTTCATTTTGGACTCCATATTTAACTCCGCCCTCCTGGGCTAACAAGAACATTTTCTTTAATTCTAGCTTCTTGTTTTGTTTAAAGATTTTGTAGAGGTCTGGCATATATCAGTTGTGATTTAATGAATCTATTCTTTTTTTATAATTATTTTTTATTTATATGTATCAGCATATAAATGGGTCAGCCTAGACTGTTTTCTTGAGTTAATTTGTTTGCTCTGTTGGAGGAATGGGCAAAGAGCATTTTGAGAACAAATACAAATGGGTTATTTTCCATCAGCTGAATCCCGAAAGAATATCAGAAATCAATTGTGCAGAGCCACCAAATTGAATATACACATCCACTCTGAATGCTTTTATTTTACATATTATTTTTGCATTGTATTTTTATTTTGTGGGGATAATAAAATTCAGGCATGGGCAACATGTCTTCCATTCTTTTTTTTTTTTTTGGTAATGTGCATGTTGGTAAATGGATTTAATTGTGTTTTCTATCTATGTGCAATTTTTTTTCAATTGACATGTATTGATTGTACATATTTATGTGGCACAGAGTTATATTTCAATACATGTATACAATGTATGATGATCAAATCAGGGTAATTAGCATATCCATCATTGCAAGAATTTTTAATTTCTTTGTGATGAGAACATTTGAGTTCATCTATTCTAGCCATTTGAGAACATACAATAAGTTATTGTTAATTATAGATGCCTAGCGCTACTCTACACCATTAGAACTTATTCTTCCTATCTAGCTGTAATTTTGTATCCTATCCCTATTCCCCCTCCTCTTCCCAGCCTCTAGTAACCACAATTCTACACTCTACTTCTAAAAGCTCTCTCTCTATGTGTGTGTGTGTGTATGTGTGTATATATATATATATATATATATATATATATGTGTGTGTGTGTGTGTGTGTATATATATATATATATATATATATATATATATATATATATCTCAAAAAAACCCCATGAGAACATGCAGTATTTATTTTTATGTGCCTGACTTATTTCACTTAAAATAATGTCTTCCGGGCTCATCCATG